>NC_069509.1:1024392-1031892 GCF_027579735.1 Bombina bombina
GTGTGTGTGTGTGTGTGAGAGAGAGAGAGAGAGAGAGAGAGAGACAGGGTATTACATTGTGTGTGTGTGTGAGAGACAGGGTATGACAGTGTGTGTGTGAGAGAGACAGGTTATGACAGTGTGTGTGTGAGAGAGAGACAGGGTATTACAGTGTGTGTGTGTGTGTGTGAGAGAGAGAGAGACAGGGCATTACAGTGTGTGTGTGTGAGACACAGGGTATTACAGTGTGTGTGTGTGTGTGTGTGAGACAAGGTATTACAGTGTGTGTGTGTGTGTGAGACAAGGTATTACAGTGTGTGTGTGTGAGAGAGACAGGGTATTACAGTGTGTGTGAGAGACAGGGTATTACAGTGTGTGTGTGAGACAGGGTATTACAGTGTGTGTGTGTGAGAGAGAGAGGGTATTACAGTGTCTGTGTGTGTGAGACACAGGGTATTACAGTGTGTGTGTGTGTGTGAGAGAGAGACAGGTTATTACAGTGTGTGTGTGAGAGAGACAGGGTATTACAGTGTGTGTGTGAGAGACAGGGTATTACAGTGTGTGTGTGTGTGTGTGTGAGAGAGAGAGACAGGGTATGACAGTGTGTGTGAGAGAGAGAGACAGGGTATTACAGTGTCTGTGAGAGAGACACATGGTATTACATTGTGTGAGAGAAAGACAGGGTATTACAGTGTGTGTGAGAGAAGGACAGGGTATTACAGTGTGTGTGTGAGAGAAAGACAGGGTATTACAGTGTGTGTGTGTGTGTGTGTGTGTGTGTGTGTGTGTGAGAGAGAGAGAGAGACAGGGTATTACAGTGTGTGTGTGAGAGACAGGGTATAACAGTGTGTGTGAGAGACAGGGTATTACAGTGTGTGAGAGAGACAGGGTATTACAGTGTGTGTGTGAGAGAGACAGGGTATGACAGTGTGTGTGTGTGTGAGAGAGAGAGAGAGAGAGAGAGAGAGACAGGGTATTACAGTGTGTGTGTGTGTGTGTGAGAGAGACAGGGTATTACAGTGTGTGTGTGTGAGAGACAGGGTATTACAGTGTGTGTGTGTGTGTGAGAGAGAGACAGGGTATGACAGTGTGTGTGTGTGTGTGTGTGTGAGAGAGAGAGACAGGGTATTACAGTGTCTGTGAGAGAGACACATGGTATTACATTGTGTGAGAGAAAGACAGGGTATTACAGTGTGTGTGAGAGAAGGACAGGGTATTACAGTGTGTGTGTGAGAGAAAGACAGGGTATTACAGTGTGTGTGTGTGTGTGTGTGTGTGTGTGTGAGAGAGAGAGACAGGGTATTACAGTGTGTGTGTGAGAGACAGGGTATAACAGTGTGTGTGAGAGACAGGGTATTACAGTGTGTGAGAGAGACAGGGTATTACAGTGTGTGTGTGAGAGAGACAGGGTATGACAGTGTGTGTGTGTGAGAGAGAGAGAGAGAGAGAGAGAGAGAGAGAGAGAGAGAGACAGGGTATTACAGTGTGTGTGTGTGTGTGAGAGAGAAAGACAGGGTATTACAGTGTGTGTTTGAGAGAGAGAGAGGGTATTACAGTGTCTGTGTGTGTGAGACACAGGGTATTACAGTGTGTGTGTGTGTGTGTGTGTGAGAGAGAGAGACAGGGTATTACAGTGTGTGTGTGAGAGAGACAGGGTATTACAATGTGTGTGTGTGTGTGTGTGTGTGTGTGAGAGAGAGAGACAGGGTATTACAGTGTGTGTGTGAGAGACAGGGTATTACAGTGTGTGTGTGTGTGTGTGTGTGAGAGAGAGACAGGGTATGACAGTGTGTGTGTGAGAGAGAGAGACAGGGTATTACAGTGTCTGTGAGAGAGACACATGGTATTACATTGTGTGAGAGAAAGACAGGGTATTACAGTGTGTGTGAGAGAAAGACAGGGTATTACAGTGTGTGTGTGAGAGAAAGACAGGGTATTACAGTGTGTGTGTGTGTGTGTGTGTGTGTGTGTGTGTGTGTGTGTGTGAGAGAGAGACAGGGTATTACAGTGTGTGTGTGAGAGACAGGGTATTACAGTGTGTGTGAGAGACAGGGTATTACAGTGTGTGAGAGAGACAGGGTATTACAGTGTGTGTGTGAGAGAGACAGGGTATGACAGTGTGTGTGTGAGAGAGAGACAGGGTATTACAGTGTGTGAGAGAGACAGGGTATTACAGTGTGTGTGTGAGAGAGACAGGGTATGACAGTGTGTGTGTGTGTGTGTGTGAGAGAGAGAGAGAGAGAGAGAGAGAGAGAGAGAGAGACAGGGTATTACAGTGTGTGTGTGTGAGAGAGAAAGACAGGGTATTACAGTGTGTGTGTGAGAGAGACAGGGTATGACAGTGTGTGTGTGTGTGTGAGAGAGAGAGAGAGAGAGAGAGAGAGAGAGAGAGACAGGGTATTACAGTGTGTGTGTGTGAGAGAGAAAGACAGGGTATTACAGTGTGTGTTTGAGAGAGAGACAGGGTATTACAGTGTGTGTGTGTGTGAGAGAGAGACAGGGTATGTCAGTGTGTGTGTGTGTGAGAGAGAGACAGGGTATAACAGTGTGTGTGTGAGAGACAGGGTATTACAGTGTGTGTGTGTGTGTGTGTGTGTGTGTGAGAGAGAGACAGAGTATGACAGTGTGTGTGTGTGTGAGAGAGAGACAGGGTATGACAGTGTGTGTGTGAGAGAGACAGGGTATGACAGTGTGTGTGTGAGAGACAGGGTATTACAGTGTGTGTCTGAGAGACAGGGTATTACAGTGTGTGTGTGTGAGAGAGACAGGGTATGACAGTGTGTGTGTTGGAGAGAGAGACAGGGTATTACAGTGTGTGTGTGTGAGAGAGACAGGGTATTACATTGTGTGTGTGAGAGAGAGACAGGGTATTACAGTGTGTGTGTGTGTGTGTGTGTGTGTTTGTGTGTGAGAGAGAGACAGGGTATTACAGTGTGTGTGTGAGAGAGAGAGACAGGGTATGACAGTGTGTGTGTGTGAGAGAGAGACACAGGGTATTACATTGTGTGTGTGTGTGTGAGAGAGAGAGAGACAGGGTATTACATTGTGTGTGTGTGTGAGAGACAGGGTATGACAGTGTGTGTGTGAGAGAGACAGGTTATGACAGTGTGTGTGAGAGAGAGACAGGGTATTACAGTGTGTGTGTGTGTGTGTGTGTGTGTGAGAGAGAGAGAGACAGGGTATGACAGTGTGTGTGTGAGAGGGACAGGGTATGACAGTGTGTGTTTGAGAGAGACAGGGTATTACAGTGTGTGTGTGTGAGACACAGGGTATTACAGTGTGTGTGTGTGTGAGAGAGAGACAGGGTATTACAGTGTGTGTGTGTGTGTGAGACAAGGTATTACAGTGTGTGTGTGTGAGAGAGACAGGGTATTACAGTGTGTGTGAGAGACAGGGTATTACAGTGTGTGTGTGAGACAGGGTATTACAGTGTGTGTGTGTGTGTGTGTGTGTGAGAGACAGGGTATGACAGTGTGTGTGAGAGAGAGAGAGAGAGAGAGAGAGAGAGAGAGAGAGAGAGAGAGAGAGAGAGAGAGAGAAAGAGACAGGGTATTATAGTGTGTGTGTGTGAGAGAGACAGGGTATTACATTGTGTGAGAGAAAGACAGGGTATTACAGTGTGTGTGTGTGTGAGAGAGAGACATGGTATTACAGTGTGTGTGAGAGAGAGAGACACAGGGTATTACAGTGTGTGTGTGTGTGTGTGTGTGAGAGAGACACAGGGTATTGCAGTGTGAAACACAGGGTATTACAGTGTGTGAAACACAGGGCATTACAGTGTGTGTGTGAGAGAGACAGGGTATTACAGTGTGTGTGAGAGAGAGGGTATGACAGTGTGTGTGAGAGAGAGACAGGGTATTACAGTGTGTGTGAGAGAGACAGGGTATTACAGTGTGTGTGTGAGAGAGAGACAGGGTATTACAGTGTGTGTGTGAGAGACAGACAGGGTATTACAGTGTGTGTGTGAGAGACAGGGTATTACAGTGTGTGTGTGAGAGACAGGGTATTACAATGTGTATGTGTGTGTGAGAGAGAGAGAGACAGGGTATTACAGTGTGTGTGAGAGAGACAGGGTATTACAGTGTGTGTGTGTAAGACAGACAGGGTATGTCAGTGTGTGTGTGAGAGAGAGAGACAGGGTATTACAGTGTGTGTGTGAGAGAGAGAGAGAGAGAGAGAGAGAGAGAGAGATACAGTATTACAGTGTGTGTGTGTGTGTGTGTGTGTGTGTGTGTGTGTGTGAGAGAGAGATACAGTATTACAGTGTGTGTGAGAGCGAGAGAGAGAGAGAGAGAGAGAGAGGGTATGACAGTGTGTGTGTGTGAGAGAGAGATACAGTATTACAGTGTGTGTGTGAGAGAGAGAGATACAGTATTACAGTGTGTGTGTGTAAGACACGGTATTATTACAGTGTGTGTGTGTGATGGAAAGGGTATTACAGTGTGTGTGTGAGACAGGGTATTACAGTGTGTGTGTGTGTGTGAGAGAGAGACAGGGTATTACAGTGTGTGTGTGTGAGAGACAGGGTATTACAGTGTGTGTGTGTGTGTGAGAGAGAGACAGGGTATGACAGTGTGTGTGTGTGTGTGTGTGTGTGAGAGAGAGAGACAGGGTATTACAGTGTCTGTGAGAGAGACACATGGTATTACATTGTGTGAGAGAAAGACAGGGTATTACAGTGTGTGTGAGAGAAGGACAGGGTATTACAGTGTGTGTGTGAGAGAAAGACAGGGTATTACAGTGTGTGTGTGTGTGTGTGTGTGTGAGAGAGAGAGACAGGGTATTACGGTGTGTGTGTGAGAGACAGGGTATAACAGTGTGTGTGAGAGACAGGGTATTACAGTGTGTGAGAGAGACAGGGTATTACAGTGTGTGTGTGAGAGAGACAGGGTATGACAGTGTGTGTGTGTGAGAGAGAGAGAGAGAGAGAGAGAGAGAGACAGGGTATTACAGTGTGTGTGTGTGTGTGAGAGAGAAAGACAGGGTATTACAGTGTGTGTTTGAGAGAGAGAGAGGGTATTACAGTGTCTGTGTGTGTGAGACACAGGGTATTACAGTGTGTGTGTGTGTGTGTGTGAGAGAGAGAGACAGGGTATTACAGTGTGTGTGTGAGAGAGACAGGGTATTACAATGTGTGTGTGTGTGTGTGTGAGAGAGAGAGACAGGGTATTACAGTGTGTGTGTGAGAGACAGGGTATTACAGTGTGTGTGTGTGTGTGTGAGAGAGACAGGGTATGACAGTGTGTGTGTGAGAGAGAGAGACAGGGTATTACAGTGTCTGTGAGAGAGACACATGGTATTACATTGTGTGAGAGAAAGACAGGGTATTACAGTGTGTGTGAGAGAAAGACAGGGTATTACAGTGTGTGTGTGAGAGAAAGACAGGGTATTACAGTGTGTGTGTGTGTGTGTGTGTGTGTGTGTGTGTGTGTGAGAGAGAGACAGGGTATTACAGTGTGTGTGTGAGAGACAGGGTATTACAGTGTGTGAGAGAGACAGGGTATTACAGTGTGTGTGTGTGTGTGTGTGTGTGTGTGTGAGAGAGAGAGAGAGAGAGAGAGAGAGAGGGAGGGTATTACAGTGTGTGTGTGAGAGAGAGAGAGAGAGAGAGAGAGACAGGGTATTACAGTGTGTGTGTGTGTGTGAGAGAGACAGGGTATTACAGTGTGTGTGTGAGAGAGACAGGGTATTACAGTGTGTGTGTGTGTGTGAGAGAGACAGGGTATTACAGTGTGTGTGTGAGAGACAGGGTATTATATTGTGTGTGTGAGTGAGAGAGAGACAGGGTATTATATTGTGTGTGTGTGAGAGAGAGAGAGAGAGAGAGAGAGAGAGGGTATTACTGTGTGTTTGTAAGAGAGACAGGGTATGACAGTGTGTGTGACAGGGTATTACCAGTGTGTGCGTGTATGTGTGTGAGAGAGACAGGGTATTACTGTGTGTGTGTGAGAGAGAGAGAGAGATACAGGGTATGACAGTGTGTGTGTGTGAGAGACAGGGCATGACTGTGTGTGTGAGAGAGAGAGAGAGAGAGAGAGAGAGAGAGAAAGAGAGAGAGATACAGGGTATTACAGTGTGTGTGTGTGTGTGTGTGACAGGGTATGACAGTGTGTGTGTGTGTGTGAGAGAGAGAGAGAGAGAGAGAGAGAGAGAGAGAGAGAGAGAGAGAGACAGCGTATTACTGTGTGTGTGTGAGAGAGAGACAGTATTACAGTGTGTGTGTGTGTGTGTGTGTGTGAGAGAGAGAGAGAGAGAGAGAGAGAGAGAGTATTATAGTGTGTGTGAGAGTGAGAGACAGGGTATGACAGTGTGTGTGTGTGTGTGTGTGTGAGAGAGAGAGACAGGGTATTACAGTGTGTGTGTGTGAGAGAGAGAAACAGGGTATTACAGTGTGTGTGTGTGAGTGAGAGAGAGAGAGAGAGTATTAAAGTTTGTGTGAGAGAGAGACAGGGTATTACAGTGTGTGTGAGAGAGAGACAGGGTATTACAGTGTGTGTGTGTGTGAGAGAGAGACAGGGTATTACAGTGTGTGTGTTTGAGTGAGAGAGAGAGAGAGAGAGAGAGAGAGAGTATTAAAGTTTGTGTGAGAGAGAGACAGGGTATTACAGTGTGTGTGAGAGAGAGACAGGGTATTACAGTGTGTGTGAGAGAGAGACAGGGTATTACAGTGTGTGTGTGAGAGAGAGTATTACAGTGTGTGTGTGTGTGTGTGTGAGAGAGAGACAGGGTATTACAGTGTGTGTGAGAGAGACAGGGTATTACAGTGTGTGTGTGTGAGAGAGAGACAGGGTATTACAGTTTGTGTGTGAGAGAGAGGGTATGACAGTGTGTGTGGGTGTATGAGAGAGACAGGGTATTACAGTGTGTGTGTGTGAGAGAGAGAGAGAGAGAGAGAGAGTATTAAAGTGTGTGTGAGAGAGAGACAGAGTATGACAGTGTGTGTGTGTGTGTGACAGGGTATGACAGTGTGTGTGTGTGTGACAGGGTATGACAGTGTGTGTGTGTGTGTGTGTGTGTGTGTGATAGGGTATTACAGTGTGTGTATGAGAGAGAGATAGGGTATTACATTGTGTGTGTGTGACAGGGTATAACAGTGTATATATGTGAGTGAGAAAGACGGGGTATTACAGTGTGTGTGTGAGAGAGAGACACAAGGTATTACAGTGTGTGTGTGAGAGAGAGACACAAGGTATTACAGTGTGTGTGTGAGAGAGAGAGAGAGAGAGAGAGAGATACAGGGTATTACAGTGTGTGTGTGAGAGAGAGAGAGAGAGACACAAGGTATTACAGTGTGTGTGAGAGAGAGAGAGAGAGATACAGGGTATTACAGTGTGTGTGTGTGTGAGAGAGAGAGAGAGAGAGAGAGAGAGAGAGAGAGGGAGGGTATTACAGTGTGTGTGTGTGTGTGAGAGAGAGAGAGAGAGAGAGAGAGAGAGAGAGAGAGAGACAGGGTATTACAGTGTGTGTGTGTGTGTGAGAGAGAGACAGGGTATTACAGTGTGTGTGTGAGAGAGACAGGGT
>NC_069509.1:1036892-1054392 GCF_027579735.1 Bombina bombina
GGGTATTACAGTGTGTGTGTGTGTGTGAGAGAGACAGGGTATTACAGTGTGTGTGTGTGTGTGAGAGAGACAGGGTATTACAGTGTGTGTGTGTGTGAGAGAGACAGGGTATGACAGTGTGTGTGTGTGTGTGAGAGAGACAGGGTATGACAGTGTGTGTGTGTGAGAGAGACAGGGTATTACAGTGTGTGTGTGTGTGTGAGAGAGAGACAGGGTATGACAGTGTGTGTGTGTGAGAGAGACAGGGTATTACAGTGTGTGTGTGTGTGTGAGAGAGACAGGGTATGACAGTGTGTGTGTGAGAGAGAGACAGGGTATTACAGTGTGTGTGTGTGTGAGAGAGACAGGGTATTACAGTGTGTGTGTGTGTGTGAGAGAGACAGGGTATTACAGTGTGTGTGTGTGTGTGAGAGAGACAGGGTATTACAGTGTGTGTGTGTGTGTGAGAGAGACAGGGTATTACAGTGTGTGTGAGAGAGACAGGGTATTACAGTGTGTGTGTGTGTGTGTGAGAGAGACAGGGTATTACAGTGTGTGTGTGTGTGAGAGAGACAGGGTATTACAGTGTGTGTGTGTGTGAGAGAGACAGGGTATGACAGTGTGTGTGCGTGTGACAGGGTATGACAGTGTGTGTGCGTGTGACAGGGTATGACAGTGTGTGTGCGTGTGACAGGGTATGACAGTGTGTGTGCGTGTGACAGGGTATGACAGTGTGTGTGCGTGTGACAGGGTATGACAGTGTGTGTGCGTGTGACAGGGTATTACAGTGTGTGTGAGAGAGAGAGACACACAGGGGCCTAGTTATCAAGCCGTCAACCTCAAATACGCTGGAATTCCGCAGCGTATTTGTGGCGAGGCTGATTCGCCTAAGTTATCAAGCCCTACACACCGGCAAAAGTAGAATATAGTGACATAAGCATCGATCCGCCGGACTCAGTCTGACACAGATCGATTCTTACGTCACTACAGATGTTCCGCACACAAGTGCGGCACAATCTGACTACTTTTGCTAGTTATCAAAAAACTAGCAGGTACGCTCGGCACTTTTACGGCCCAGCGTACCTGGTTTTCAAACCGCCGCCCTGGAGGCAGCGGATCCCATAGGAATCAATGGGACTCTGACCATAGCGAAAGCTCATGTTCGCTGCTGCCAGACATCCCATTGATTTCTATGGGAGCTGTCTACACATAACACCCTAACATGTACCCCGAGTCTAAATACCCCTAATCTGTCCCCCCTACACCGCCGCAACTAAATAAAGTGTTTAACCCCTAAACCGCCGCTCCCGGAGCCCACCGCAAGCTACTCTATACATATTAACCCCTAAACCGCCGCTCCCGGAGCCCACCGCCACTATAATAAATATGTTAACCCCTAAACCGCCGCTCCCGGAGCCCACCGCCACCTACATTATACCTATTAACCCCTATCCTGCCCCCCCTATACCGCCGCCCTCTATAATAAAGTTATTAACCCCTATCCTGCCGATCCCGGACCTCGCCGCAACTAAATAAATAGTTTAACCCCTAAACCGCCGCAACCTATATTAAACTTATTAACCCCTAATCTGCCCCCCCTACACCGTCGCCACCTATAATAAATTTATTAACCCCTATCCTGCCCCCCCTACACCGCCGCCACCTATAATAAACGTATTAACCCCTATCCTGCCGATCCCGGACCTCGCCGCAACTAAATAGTTTAACCCCTAAACCGCCGCTCCCGGACTCCACCGCAACCTATATTAAACTTATTAACCCCTAATCTGTCCCCCCTACACCGTCGTCACCTATAATAAATTTATTAACCCCTATCCTGCCCCCCCACACCGCCGCCACTGTAATAAAATTATTAACCCCTAAACCTAAGTCTAACCCTAACCCTAACACCCACCTAACTTAAATATTAATTAAATAAATCTAAATAATATTTCTCTTATTAACTAAATGAATCCTATTTAAAACTAAATACTTACCTTTAAAATAAACCCTAATATAGCTACAATATAAATAATAATTATATTGTAGCTATCTTAGGATTTATTTTTATTATACAGGTAACTTTCAATTTATTTTAACTAGGTACAATAGCTATTAAATAGTTATTAACTATTTAATAGCTACCTAGCTAAAATAAAGAGAAATTTACCTGTAAAATAAAAACTAACCTAAGTTACAATTACACCTAACACTACACTATACTTTAATAAATTATTCCTATTTAAAACTAAATACTTACCTGTAAAATAAACCCATACGGCTAGATTTAGAGTTTTGTCGGTAACGACCCGCGTAGCTAACGCTGGGTTTTTTCCCCCCGCATCTTTTAAATACCGCTGGTATTTAGAGTTCACAGAATGGCTGCGTTAGGCTCCAAAAAAGGAGCGTAGAGCATAATTTACCGCCACTGCAACTCTCAATACCAGCGGTGTTTACGGACGCGGCCAGCTTCAAAAACGTGCTCGTGCACGATTCCCCCATAGGAAACAATGGGGCCGTTTGAGCTGGAAAAAAACCTAACACCTGCAAAAAAGCAGCCCTCAGCTCCTAACGCAGCCCCATTGTTTCCTATGGGGAAACACTTCCTAAGTCTGCACCTAACACCCTAACATGTACCCCGAGTCTAAACACCCCTAACCTTACACTTATTAACCCCTAATCTGCCGCCCCCGCTATCGCTGACACCTGCATATTTTTTTAACCCCTAATCTGCCGCTCCGTACACCGCCGCAACCTACATTATACCTATGTACCCCTAATCTGCTGCCCATAACACCGCAGACCCCTATATTATATTTATTAACCCCTAATCTGCCCCCCACAACGTCTCCGCCAGCTACCTACAATAATTAACCCCTAATCTGTCGACCGGACCTCACCGCTACTATAATAAATGTATTAACCCCTAATCCGCCTCACTCCCGCCTCAATAACCCTATAATAAATAGTATTAACCCCTAATCTGCCCTCCCTAACATCTCTGACACCTAACTTCAAGTATTAACCCCTAATCTGCCGACCGGACCTCGCCGCTACTCTATTAAATTTATTAACCCCTAAAGCTAAGTCTAACCCTAACACTAACACCCCACTAAATTTAATATAATTTTAATCTAACGAAATAAATTAACTCTTATTAAATAAATTATTCCTATTTAAAGCTAAATACCTGTAAAATAAAACATAAGATAGCTACAATATAACGAATAATTATATTGTAGCTATTTTAGGATTTATATTTATTTTACAGGCAACTTTGTAATTATTTTAACCAGGTACAATAGCTATTAAATAGTTAATAACTATTTAATAGCTACCTAGTTAAAATAATTACAAAATTACCTGTAAAATAAATCCTAACCTAAGTTACAATTAAACCTAACACTACACTATCAATAAATTAATTACATAAAATACCTACAAATAAATACAATTAAATAAACTAACTAAAGTACAAAAATTAAAATAGAAAAGCTCTTTTACCTTACCAGCCCTTAAAAGGGCCTTTTGCGGGGCATGCCCAAAGAAAACAGCTCTTTTGCCTGTGAAAAAAAACATACAATACCCCCCCCAACATTACAACCCACCACCCACATACCCCTAATCTAACCCAAACCCCCCTTAAATAAACCTAACACTAAGCCCCTGATGATCATCCTACCTTATCTTCACTACGCCGGGTATCACCGATCCGTCCAGGCTCCGAAGTCTTCATCCAAGCCCAAGCGGGGGCTGAAGATGTCCATGATCCGGCTGAAGTCTTGGCCCAAGCGGGGGCTGAAGATGTCCATGATCCGGCTGAAGTCTTGATCCAAGCGGGAGTTGAAGAGGTCCATGATCCGGCTGAAGTCTTCTATCAAGCGGCATCTTCAATCTTCTTTCTTCCGGATCCATCTTCATCCCGCCGACGCAGAACATCCTTCTTCACCGATGACTTCCCGACGAATGACGGTTCCTTTAAGGGACGTCATCCAAGATGGCGTCCCTCGAATTCCGATTGGCTGATAGGATTCAGGTAAAATTAAGGTAGGAAAATTCTGATCCAATCAGATTGAGCTTGCATTCTATTGGCTGTTCCGATCAGCCAATAGAATGTGAGCTCAATCTGATTGGCTGATCCAATCAGCCAATTGGATTGAACTTGAATCTGATTGGCTGATTCAATCAGCCAATCAGAATTTTCCTACCTTAATTCCGATTGGCTGATAGAATCCTATCAGCCAATCAGAATTCGAGGGACGCCACCTTGGATGACGTCCCTTAAAGGAACCGTCATTCGTCGGGAAGTCGTCGGTGAAGAAGGATGTTCTGCGTCGGCAGGATGAAGATGGATCCGGAAGAAAGAAGATTGCAGATGCCGCTTGATAGAAGACTTCAGCCGGATCATGGACCTCTTCAGCTCCCGCTTGGATCAAGACTTCAGCCGGATCATGGACATCTTCAGCCCCCGCTTGGGCTTGGATGAAGACTTCGGAGCCTGGACGGATCGGTGATACCCGGCGTGGTGAAGATAAGGTAGGATGATCTTCAGGGGCTTAGTGTTAGGTTTATTTAAGGGGGGTTTGGGTTAGATTAGGGGTATGTGGGTGGTGGGTTGTAATGTGGGGGGGGGCATTGTATGTTTTTTTTTACAGGCAAAAGAGCTGTTTTCTTTGGGGCATGCCCCGCAAAAGGCCCTTTTAAGGTCTGGTAAGGTAAAATAGCTTTTCTATTTTAATTTTAGAATAGGGTAGGGCATTTTTTTTATTTTGGGGGGCTTTGTTATTTTTTTAGGGGGCTTAGAGTAGGTGTAATTAGCTTAAAATTGTTGTAATCTTTTTCTAATGTTTGTAAATATTTTTTTTATTTTTTGTAACTTAGTTCTTTTTTATTTTTTGTACTTTAGTTAGTTTATTTAATTGTATTTATTTGTAGGTATTTTATGTAATTAATTTATTGATAGTGTAGTGTTAGGTTTAATTGTAGTTATTTGTAGGTATTTTATGTAATTCATTTATTGATAGTGTAGTGTTAGGTTTAATTGTAACTTAGGTTAGGATTTATTTTACAGGTAATTTTGTAATTATTTTAACTAGGTAGCTATTAAATAGTTATTAACTATTTAATAGCTATTGTACCTGGTTAAAATAAATACAAAGTTGCCTGTAAAATAAATATAAATCCTAAAATAGCTACAATATAATTAAAATTTATATTGCAGCTATATTAGGGTTTATTTTACAGGTAAGTATTTAGCTTTAATTAGGATTAATTTATTTAATAAGAGTTAATTTATTTAGTTAGATAAAAATTATATTTAACTTAGGGGGGTGTTAGGGTTAGACTTAGCTTTAGGGGTTAATAAATTTAATAGAGTAGCGGTGAGGTCCGGTCGGCAGATTAGGGGTTATTACTTGAAGTTAGGTGTCGGTGATGTTAGGGAGGGCAGATTAGGGGTTAATACTATTTATTATAGGGTTAGTGAGGCGGATTAGGGGTTAATAACTTTATTATAGTAGCGGTGAGGTCCGGTCGGCAGATTAGGGGTTAATAATTGTAGGTAAGGTAGCAGCGATGTTGGGGGCAGCAGATTAGGGGTTAATAAATATAATACAGGGGTTGGCGGTGTTAGGGGCAGTAGATTAGGGGTACATAAGTATAACGTAGGTGGTGGCGGTGTGCGGTCGGCAGATTAGGGGTTAAAAAAATGTAATAGAGTGGCGGCGATGTGGGGGGGGCCTCGGTTTAGGGGTGCATAGGTAGTTTATGGGTGTTAGTGTACTTTAGAGCACAGTAGTTAAGAGTTTTATGAACCGGCGTTAGCCCAGAAAGCTCTTAACTCCTGGCTTTTCTCTGCGGCTGAAGTTTTGTTGTTAGATTTCTAACGCTCACTTCAGCCAAGACTCTAAATACCGGCGTTAGAAAGATCCCATTGAAAAGATAGGATACGCAAATGGCGTAGGGGGATCTGTGGTATGGAAAAGTCGCGGCTGGAAAGTGAGCGTTAGACCCTTACCTACACGACTCTAAATACCAGCGGTAGCCCATAACCAGTGTTAGGAGCCTCTAAATCTGCCACTCCGGATCTCCTCTTCGGTTCCATCGGTGGTCGGCTGGCTGAAGACGACTCAAGGTAGGATGATCTTCAGGGGGGTAGTGTTAGGTTTATTTAAGGGGGGTTTGGGTTAGATTAGGGGTATGTGGGTGGTGGGTTTTAATGTTGGGGGGGTTGTATTTTTCTTTTACAGGCAAAAGAGCAGAATTCTTTGGGGCATGCCCCGCAAAAGGCCCTTTTAAGGGCTGGTAAGGTAAAAGAGCTTTGAACTTTTTTAATTTAGAATAGGGTAGGGCATTTTTTTATTTTGGGGTGCTTTGTTATTTTATTAGGGGGCTTAGATTAGGTGTAAGTAGCTTAAAATTGTTGTAATATTTTTTAAATGTTTGTAACTTATTTTTTTATTTTTTGTAACTTAGCTTTTTTTATTTTTTGTACGTTAGTTAGTTTATTTAATTGTATTTAATTGTAGTTATTTGTAGGTAATTTATTTAATTAATTTAATGATAGTGTAGTGTTAGGTTTAATTGTAACTTAGGTTAGGATTTATTTTACAGGTAATTTTGTATTTCTTTTAGCTAGGTAGTTATTAAATAGTTAATAACTATTTAATAACTATTCTAACTAGCTAAAATAAATACAAAGTTGCCTGTAAAATAAATATAAATCCTAAAATAGCTACAATGTAATTATTAATTATATTGTAGCTATCTTAGGCCTAGATTTGGAGTTTGGCGGTAGCCGTGAAAACCAGCGTTAGAGGCTCCTAACGCTGGTTTTAGGCTACCTCCGGTATTTGGAGTCAGTCAAAAAAGGGTCTAACGCTCACTTTTCAGCCGCGACTTTTCCATACCGCAGATCCCCTTACGTCATTTGCGTATCCTATCTTTTCAATGGGATCTTTCTAACGCCGGTATTTAGAGTCGTGGCTGAAGTGAGCGTTAGAAATCTAACAACAAAACTCCAGCCGCAGAAAAAAGTCAGTAGTTAAGAGCTTTCTGGGCTAATGCCGGTTCATAAAGCTCTTAACTACTGTGCTCTAAAGTACACTAACACCCATAAACTACCTATGTACCCCTAAACCGAGGTCCCCCCACACCGCCGACACTCGATTAAATTTTTTTAACCCCTAATCTGCCGACCGCCACCTACGTTATACTTATGTACCCCTAATCTGCTGCCCCTAACACCGCCGACCTCTGTATTATATTTATTAACCCCTAACCTGCCCCCCACAACGTCGCCGCCAGCTACCTACAATAATTAACCCCTAATCTGCCGACCGCAAAGCGCCGCCACCTACATTATAGCTATGTACCCCTAATCTGCTGCCCCTAACACCGCCGACCCCTATATTATATTAATTAACCCCTAATCTGCCCCCCACAACGTCGCCTCCACCTGCCTACACTTATTAACCCCTAATCTGCTGACCGCACCGCTATTATTATAAAGTTATTAACCCCTAATCCGCCTCACTAACCCTATAATAAATAGTATTAACCCCTAATCTGCCCTCCCTAACATCGCCGACACCTAACTTCAATTATTAACCCCTAATCTGCCGACCTAATCTCGCCGCTATTCTAATAAATGTATTAACCCCTAAAGCTAATTCTAACCCTAACACTAACACCCCCCTAAATTAAATATAATTTTAATCTAACGAAATTAATTAACTCTTATTAAATAAATGATTCCTATTTAAAGCTAAATACTTACCTGTAAAATAAATCCTAATATAGCTACAATATAAATTATAATTATATTATAGCTATTTTAGGATTAATATTTATTTTACAGGTAACTTTGTATTCATTTTAACCAGGTACAATAGCTATTAAATAGTTAAAATAATTACAAATTTACCTGTAAAATAAATCCTAACCTAAGTTACAATTAACCCTAACACTACACTATCAATAAATAAATTAAATACAATTCCTACAAATAAATACAATTAAATAAACTAACTAAAGTACAAAAAATAAAAAAGAACTAAGTTACAAAAAATAAAAAAATATTTACAAACATTAGAAATATATTACAACTATTTTAAACTAATTACACCTACTCTAAGCCCCCTAATAAAATAACAAAGCGCCCCAAAATAAAAAAATGCCCTACCCTATTCTAAATTACTAAAGTTCAAAGCTCTTTTACCTTACCAGCCCTGAACAGGGCCCTTTGCGGGGCATGCCCCAAGAAGTTCAGCTCTTTTGCCTGTAAAAAAAAACATACAATACCCCCCCCCCCCCAACATTACAACCCACCACCCACTTACCCCTAATCTAACCCAAACCCCCCTTAAATAAACCTAACACTAAGCCCCTGAAGATCTCCCTACCTTGAGTCGTCTTCACCCAGCCGAGCCAAATTCTTCATCCAAGCGGAGCAAGAAGAGGTCCTCCATCCGGTAGAAGTCTTCATCCAAGCGGGGCAGAAGAGGTCTTCCATCCGATTGAAGTCTTCATCCAAGAGGCATCTTCTATCGTCATCCATCCGGAGCAGAGCGGCAGCATCCTGAAGACCTCCGACGCGGAACATCCATCCTGGCCGACGACTGAACGACGAATGACGGTTCCTTTAAATGACGTCATCCAAGATGGCGTCCCTCGAATTCCGATTGGCTGATAGGATTCTATCAGCCAATCGGAATTAAGGTAGGAATATTCTGATTGGCTGATGGAATCAGCCAATCAGAATCAAGTTCAATCCGATTGGCTGATCCAATCAGCCAATCAGATTGAGCTCGCATTCTATTGGCTGATCGGAACAGCCAATAGAATGCAAGCTCAATCCGATTGGCTGATTGGATCAGCCAATCGGATTGAACTTGATTCTGATTGGCTGATTCCATCAGCCAATCAGAATATTCCTACCTTAATTCCGATTGGCTGATAGAATCCTATCAGCCAATCGGAATTCGAGGGACGCCATCTTGGATGACGTCATTTAAAGGAACCGTCATTCGTCGTTCAGTCGTCGGCCAGGATGGATGTTCCGCGTCGGAGGTCTTCAGGATGCTGCCGCTCCGCTCCGGATGGATGACGATAGAAGATGCCTCTTGGATGAAGACTTCAACCGGATGGAGGACCTCTTCTTGCTCCGCTTGGATGAAGAATTTGGCTCGGCTGGGTGAAGACGACTCAAGGTAGGGAGATCTTCAGGGGCTTAGTGTTAGGTTTATTTAAGGGGGGTTTGGGTTAGATTAGGGGTATGTGGGTGGTGGGTTGTAATGTTGGGGGGGTATTGTATGGTTTTTTTTTACAGGCAAAAGAGCTGAACTTCTTGGGGCATGCCCCGCAAAGGGCCCTGTTCAGGGCTGATAAGGTAAAAGAGCTTTGAACTTTAGTAATTTAGAATAGGGTAGGGCATTTTTTTATTTTGGGGGGCTTTGTTATTTTATTAGGGGGCTTAGAGTAGGTGTAATTAGTTTAAAATTGTTGTAATATATTTCTAATGTTTGTAAATATTTTTTTATTTTTTGTAACTTAGTTCTTTTTTATTTTTTGTACTTTAGTTAGTTTATTTAATTGTATTTATTTGTAGGAATTGTATTTAATGTATTTATTGATAGTGTAGTGTTAGGTTTAATTGTAGATAATTATAGGTATTTTATTTAATTTATTTATTGATAGTGTAGTGTTAGGTTTAATTGTAACTTAGGTTAGGATTTATTTTACAGGTAAATTTGTAATTATTTTAACTATTTTAGCTATTAAATAGTTCTTAACTATTTAATAGCTATTGTTCCTGGTTAAAATAAATACAAAGTTACCTGTAAAATAAATATTAATCCTAAAATAGCTATAATATAATTATAATTTATATTGTAGCTATATTAGGATTTATTTTACAGGTAAGTATTTAGCTTTAAATAGGAATCATTTATTTAATAAGAGTTAATTAATTTCGTTAGATTAAAATTATATTTAACTTAGGGGGGTGTTAGTGTTAGGGTTAGACTTAGCTTTAGGGGTTAATACATTTATTAGGTCGGCAGATTAGGGGTTAATAATTGAAGTTAGGTGTCGGCGATGTTAGGGAGGGCAGATTAGGGGTTAATACTATTTATTATAGGGTTAGTGAGGCGGATTAGGGGTTAATAACTTTATAATAATAGCGGTGCGGCCCGCTCGGCAGATTAGGGGTTAATAAGTGTAGTTAGGTGGAGGCGACGTTGTGGGGGGCAGATTAGGGGTTAATAAATATAATATAGGGGTCGGCGGTGTTAGGGGCAGCAGATTAGGGGTACATAGGGATAATGTAAGTAGCGGCGGTTTACGGAGCGGCAGATTAGGGGTTAAAAATAATATGCAGGGGTCAGCGATAACGGGGGCAGCAGATTAGGAGTTAATAAGTGTAAGGCTAGGGGTGTTTAGACTCGGGGTACATGTTAGAGTGTTAGGTGCAGACGTAGGAAGTGTTTCCCCATAGCAAACAATGGGGCTGTGTTAGGAGCTGAACGCGGCTTTTTTGCAGGTGTTAGGTTTTTTTTCAGCTCAAACAGCCCCATTGTTTCCTATGGGGGAATCGTGCACGAGCACGTTTTTGAGGCTGGCCGCGTCCGTAAGCAACTCTGGTATCGAGAGTTGCAGTGGCGTTAAATATGCTCTACGCTCCTTTTTTGGAGCCTAACGCAGCCATTCTGTGGACTCTCAATACCAGAGTTATTTTAAAGGTGCGGCCAGAAAAAAGCCAGCGTTAGATACGCAGGTCGTTACCGACAAAACTCTAAATCTAGCCGTTAGGGTTTATTTTACAGGTAAGTATTTAGTTTTAAATAGGAATAATTTATTTAAGTATAGTGTAGTGTTAGGTGTAATTGTAACTTAGGTTAGTTTTTATTTTACAGGTTAATTTCTCTTTATTTTAGCTAGGTAGCTATTAAATAGTTAATAACTATTTAATAGCTATTGTACCTAGTTAAAATAAATTGAAAGATGCCTGTAAAATAAAAATAAATCCTAAGATAGCTACAATATAATTATTATTTATATTGTAGCTATATTAGGGTTTATTTTAAAGGTAAGTATTTAGTTTTAAATAGGATTAATTTAGTTAATAAGAGAAATATTATTTAGATTTATTTAAATAATATTTAAGTTAGGGGGGGTGTTAGGGTTAGTGTTAGACTTAGGTTTAGGGGTTAATAATTTTATAACAGTGGCGGCGGTGTAAGGGGGGCAGGATAGGGGTTAATAAATTTATTATAGGTGGCGACGGTGTAGGGGGGACAGATTAGGGGTTAATAAGTTTAATATAGGTTGCAGCGGAGTCCGGGAGCGGCGGTTTAGGGGTTAAACTATTTATTTAGTTGCGGCGAGGTCCGGGATCGGCAGGATAGGGGTTAATACGTTTATTATAGGTGGTGGCGGTATGGGGGGGGAAGGATAGGGGTTAATAGGCATTATATAGGTGGCAGCGGTGTCCGGGAGCAGCGGTTTAGGGGTTAATACATTTATAAGAGTTGCGGCGGGGTCTAGGAGCGGCGGTTTAGGGGTTAATAACTTTATTGAGTTGCGGGGGGCTCCGGGGGCGCCGGTATAGGGGGTAGAACAGTGTAGTTAGTGTGGGTGCTTAGTGACAGGCTAGCAATTAAGCTGTCGAAAAGCCAAAGAGCAGCGAGATTGGATGAGTGATAACTCTCACAGTCCGCTGCTCATTGCCCCGTACTTGGTGCGCAACTTTTTGACAGCTTTTTTGATAACTTAGGCGAAATTTTGAAGGTCCGCGGCAGCGATGGTAGGCGAGCTGAGGCGGGCGTATTGGACCGGCGAAGGCAGGTAAAGTAGACACGTTGATAACTACCCCCCATAGGGTATTACAGTGTGTGTGTGTGTGACAGGGTATGACAGTGTGTGTGTGTGTGTGTGTGTGTGTGTGTGTGTGACAGGGTATTACAGTGTGTGAGAGAGAGACAGGATATTACAGTGTGTGTGTGAGAGAGAGAGAGACAGGGTATTACATTGTGTGTGTGACAGGGTATTACAGTGTGTGTGTGTGACAGGGTATTACAGTCAGTGTGTGTGTGTGTCAGGGTATGACAGTGTGTGTGTGTGTGTGACGGGGTATTACAGCATGTGTATGAGAGAGAGATAGGGTATTACATTGTGTGTGGGTGTGACAGGGTAGAGTGAGAAAGATGGGGTATTACAGTGTGTGTGTGAGAGAGAGATACAGGGTATTACAGTGTGTGTGTGTGAGAGAGAGAGAGAGAGAGAGAGAGAGAGAGAGGGTATTACAGTGTGTGTGAGAGAGAGAGGGACAGGGTATTACAGTGTGTGTGAGAGAGAGAGAGAAAGACAGGGTATTACAGTGTGTGTGTGAGAGAGAGACAGGGTATTACAGTGTGTGTGTGTGAGAGAGCGAGAGACAGGGTATTACAGTGTGTGTGTGTGAGAGAGAGACAGGGTATTACAGTGTGTGTGTGAGAGAGAGCGAGAGACAGGGTATTACAGTGTGTGTGTGTGAGAGAGAGACAGGGTATTACAGTGTGTGTGAGAGAGACAGGGTATGACAGTGTGTGTGTGAGAGAGATGGTATGACAGTGTGTGTGAGAGAGAGACAGGGTATAACAGTGTGTGTGTGACAGAGACAGGGTATGACAATGTGTGTGTGTGTGTGTGTGTGTGAGAGAGAGACAGGGTATTACAGTGTGTGTGTGAGAGAGACAGGGTATTACAGTGTGTGTGTGTGAGAGAGAGACAGGGTATAACAGTGTGTGTGTGACAGAGACAGGGTATGACTGTGTGTGTGTGTGTGTGTGTGAGAGAGAGAGACAGGGTATTACAGTGTGTGTGTGAGAGAGACAGGGTATGACAGTGTGTGTGTGTGAGAGAGAGACAGGGTATTACAGTGTGTGAGAGAGAGACAGGGTATTACAGTGTGTGTGTGAGAGATAGGGTATTACAGTGTGTGTGTGTGTGTGAGAGACACAGGGTGTGACAGACCCTTCTGTCAGAACTGAAAGAGTTAACTTTGTTCAGCTTTAAGAAGCTATTTTCTAAATACAAGGTTGCTGGCATCAGCTATTGTGTGCTGTAATTAAGTTTAGTGATAAACATTCCCATTGTTTAATCACCTCCAGAGTCAGACTGTTGGTGATAAGGATTGTTTTCTTGTGTCTAAATTGTTTATCTGCTTAAGTAATGTGATTCTATTGTGGCATGTCAAAGGGCGTTTTCCCTCTATCTAAATGTTCAATATTCTTTCAACCCCCCATCTGGGGTCAGACCTGCATAAATACTGGGCATATGGCCTTCAATAAATTGCATTCTGTTTTAACCTTCAATGTGGAGCCTGGTCTCATGTTTGAGGGGGGAACTGGCTGGGTTGTGAGTTGCTGATCTCACATTCAGGGCATCTTCCATCTGGTATTAACCCTTGGTATCCTGTTGGTACCGTAACAATTGGTGGCAAGCGACGGGAGGATCCTTATCGCCCAGAAGAGCAACTACACATCCAGACCGAATGGGAATACCGTATGAAAGGCTAAAAAGAGCTACCCTTAAAGACCTGCTGGAACAACGGGGCCAACAAACCAGTAACCTCAGGAAGAGGGAGATTATTACAAGACTGACCGAGATGGACGGAGTACCAGGGCCCGAAGGAACCAATGGGCCCAGCATATCAGACAGAACCCCCGAAGAAGCAAGCTTTGACCGGGCGGTCAAAATAAGACTGGCACATTATGGCCCCAACCCATCTGCGGAAATTATCGACCGGGTCATAGCAGCTGTGGAGGCCAACCTACTTCGCCAAAGCGGCGCTGCAGCAGCCCAAGTCACAGCAACCCCAGTGGAAAAGGGAAAAGTAAATTTTGCAGCTTTTAAAACCTTCCTGGAAACAGAAGGAGAGATTGATGGGTACCTTGCGGATTTTGAGAGGCAATGTGCACTACACAAGGTACCCGCAGAGGACTGGGTCACAATATTATCCGGAAAATTATCCGGCCGGGCCAGTGAGGCTTTTTGGGCCATTCCAGATGAGGAAGTCGGGGATTATAATACTGTAAAAGAGGCTCTGCTCTCCAGGTATGCGGTTACACCAGAGGCATACCAGAGGCGGTTCAGAGACACTGTTAAATTAGCTGGTGATTCCTACGTTGAGTGGGCATATAAGGTGCACCGCACAGCATCTTACTGGATGGCGGGGTGCCAAGCCGTATCTGGGAAAGAGGTGCTGCAGCTATTCCTGTTGGAACATTGCTTTGACAAGTTATCAGCAGGAGTTAGAGAGTGGGTTCGGGACCGTAAACCCTCCGACCTGCATGAAGCTGCTCGTCTGGCAGATGAGTATACGGATGCCCGCAAACTGGACACTGCTACCACTAAGCCCCCTGCCAGAATGGAGTACAGACCCCCAGGCACCCCAGCAGCTGCCAGTTACCAACCCCTGGCGCACCGCTATACCCCACGGCCTCCAGCCACGAACTATCCTCAGAGAGCCCGGTTCAATTCGCGGGGCTACTCACAACCTATTCGGTGCTTTGGATGTAAGCAACTAGGGCACAAAAGAACAGAGTGTCCCCTAAACGCAGCGAACCAAGCACAGTCCTGGAGAAGACCCGCCGGCGGAATCCCACGTAATCCTCAGCCTGCGGCCCACTACGTAGAGGAGCAAGAATGCTGGGGCATCCTACATGAAGCGGACCCTGTGCAAGCTGCCCACCGGAATAACCGGTATTACAGTGTGTGTGTGTGTGTGTAAGACACGGTATTATTACAGTTTGTGTGTGTAAGCCACAGGGTATCACAGTGTGTGTGTGTGTGTGAGAGAGACAGGGTATTACAGTGTGTGTGTGTGAGAGAGACAGGGTATGACAGTGTGTGTGTGAGAGAGACAGGGTATGACAGTGTGTGTGTGAGAGAGAGACAGGGTATTACAGTGTGTGTTTGTGAGAGAGAGACAGGGTATTACAGTGCGTGTGTGTGTGAGAGAGACAGGGTATGACAGTGTGTGTGTGAGAGAGACAGGGTATTAGTGTGTGTGTGTGTGTGTCTGAGAGAGAGACACAGGGTATTACGGTGTGTGTGTGTGTGTGTGTGTGTGAGAGAGACAGGGTATTACAGTGTGTGTGTGTGTGTGTGTGTGTGTGTGTGTGTGTGTGTGAGAGAGAGACAGGGTATTACAGTGTGTGTGTGAGAGAGACAGGGTAAGACAGTGTGTGTGTGTGTGTGAGAGAGAGACAGGGTATTACAGTGTGTGTGTGAGAGAGACAGGGTATGACAGTGTGTGTGTGTGAGAGAGACATGGTATTACAGTGTGTTTGTGAGAGATAGGGTATTACAGTGTGTGTGTAAGACACAGTAGTATTACAGTGTGTGTGTGTGTGTGTGTGTGTGAGACACAGGGTATTACAGTGTGTGTGTGTGTGTGTGAGAGAGAGAGACAGGGTATTACAGTGTGTGTGTGTGTGTAAGACACTGTATTATTACAGTGTGTGTGTGTGTGAGACACAGGGTATTACAGTGTGTGTGTGTGTGAGAGAGGCAGGGTATGACAGTGTGTGTGTGTGTGAGAGAGAGAGAGAGAGAGAGAGAGACAGGGTATTACAGTGTGTGTGTGAGAGAGAGACAGGGTATGGCAGTTTGTGTGTGTGTGTGTGTGTGTGTGTGAGAGAGAGACAGGGTATTACAGTGTGTGTGTGTGAGAGAGACAGGGTATGACAGTGTGTGTGTGTGTGTGTGTGTGAGAGAGAGAGAGACAGGGTATTACAGTGTGTGTGTGTGAGAGAGACAGGGTATGGCAGTTTGTGTGTGTGTGAGAGAGACAGGGTATGACAGTGTGTGTGTGTGTGTGTGTGTGTGTGTGTGTGAGAGAGACAGGGTATTACAGTGTGTGTGTGAGAGAGAGACAGGGTATAACAGTGTGTGTGTGAGAGGCGGGGTATTACAGTGTGTGTGTGTGTGTGTGTGAGAGAGACAGAGTATTACAGTGTATGTGTGAGAGAGACAGAGTATTACAGTGTATGTGTGAGAGAGACAGGGTATGACAGTGTGTGTCTGTGTGTGAGACACAGGGTATTACAGTGTGTGTGTGTGTCTGTGTGTGAGACACAGGGTATTACAGTGTGTGTGTGTGAGAGACACAGGGTATGACAGTGTGTGTGTGTGTGAGACACACAGGGTATTACAGTGTGTGTGTGAGAGAGAGACAGGATATTACAGTGTGTGTGTGAGAGAGGCGGGGTATTACAGTGTGTGTGTATGAGAGAGACCTGTATTACAGTGTGTGTGTGTGTGTGTGTTAGACACAGGGTATGACAGTGTGTTTGTGTGAGACACAGGGTATTACAGTGTGTGTGTGTGTGTGAGAGACGGTATGACAGTGTGTGTGTGTGTGAGACACAGGGTACTACAGTGTGTGTGTGAGAGCGAGGGTATGACAGTGTGTGTGTGTGTGACAGGGTATGACAGGGTATTGCAGTGTGTGTGTGCTACAGGGTATGATAGGGTATTACAGTGTGTGTGTGTGTGTGTGTGTGAGAGAGAGAGAGAGAGAGAGAGAGGGTATTACAGTGTGTGTGTGAGAGAGAGACAGGGTATTACAGTGTGTGTGTGAGAGACAGGGTATTACAATGTGTTTGTGTGAGAGACAGGGTATGACAGTGTGTGTGTGTTAGACACAGGGTATTACAGTGTGTGTGTGTGTGTGTGAGAGACAGGGTATTACAGTGTGTGTGTGTGTGAGAGAGACACAGGGTATTACAGTGTGTGTGTGTGTGTGTGTGTGCGTGTGAGAGAGAGACTGTATTACAGTGTGTGTGTGAGAGATAAGGTATTACAGTGTGTGTGTAAGACACGGTAGTATTACAGTGTGTGTGTGTGAGACACAGGGTATTACAGTGTGTGTGTGTGAGAGAGAGACAGGGTATTACAGTGTGTGTGTGTGTGTGTAAGACACTGTATTATTAGAGTGTGTGTGTGAGACACAGGGTATTACAGTGTGTGTGTGTGTGTGTGAGAGAGAGACAGGGTATTACAGTGTGTGTGTGTGAGAGAGAGACAGGGTATGACAGTGTGTGTGTGAGAGAGAGACAGGGTATTACAGTGTGTGTGTGAGAGAGACAGGGTATGACAGTGTGTGTGTGTGTGAGAGAGAGACAGGGTATTACAGTGTGTGTGTGTGTGTGAGAGAGGCAGGGTATTACAGTTTGTGTGTGTGTGAGAGAGACAGGGTATGACAGTGTGTGTGTGAGAGAGACAGGGTATTACAGTGTGTGTGTGTGTGAGAGAGAGACAGGGTATAACAGTGTGTGTGTGAGAGAGGCGGGGTATTACAGTGTGTGTGTGTGTGTGTGTGAGAGAGACAGAGTATTACAGTGTGTGAGAGAGACAGGGTATGACAGTGTGTGTGTGTGTGTGTGTGTGAGACACTGGATATTACAGTGTGTGTGTATGTGTGAGACACAGGGTATGACAGTGTGTGTGTGTGTGTGAGACACAGGGTATTACAGTG
>NC_069509.1:1059392-1104392 GCF_027579735.1 Bombina bombina
TGTGTGTGAGAGAGAGAGACAGGGTATTACAGTGTGTGTGTGTGAGAGAGAGACAGGGTATTACAGTGTGTGTGTGTGTGAGAGACAGGGTATGACAGTGTGTGTGTGTGTGTGTGTGAGACACAGGGTATTACAGTGTGTGTGTGTGTGAGACAGGGTATGACAGTGTGTGTGTGTGTGTGAGAGAGACAGGGTATTACAGTGTGTGTGTGTGTGTGTGTGAGAGAGAGACACAGGGCATTACAGTGTGTGTGTGTGTGTGTGAGAGACAGGGTATTACAGTGTGTGTGTGTGTGTGCGTGTGAGAGAGAGAGAGAGACAAGGTATTACAGTATGTGTGTGAGAGAGACAGGGTATTACAGTGTGTGTGTGAGAGAGACACGGTATTATTACAGTGTGTGTGTGTGTGTGAGACACAGGGTATTTCAGTGTGTGTGTGTGTGTGAGAGACAGGTTATTACAGTGTGTGTGAGAGAGACAGGGTATTATTACAGTGTGTGTGTGAGACACAGGGTATTACAGTGTGTGTGTGTGTGTGTGAGGGAGACAGGGTATTACAGTGTGTGTGTGTGTGTGAGAGAGAGACAGGGTATTACAGTGTGTGTGTGTGTGTGTGAGAGAGAGAGAGAGAGAGAGAGAGAGACAGGGTATTACAGTGTGTGTGTGTGTGTGTGTGAGAGACAGGGTATTACAGTGTGTGTGTATGCATGTGAGAGAGAGAGAGAGACAGGGTATTAGTGTGTGTGTGAGAGAGACAGGGTATTACATTGTGTGTGTGAGAGAGACAGGGTATTACATTGTGTGTGTGAGAGAGACAGGGTATTACAGTGTGTGTGTGAGAGACACACAGTATTATTACAGTGTGTGTGTGTGTGTGAGACACAGGGTATTTCAGTGTGTGTGTGTGTGTGTGTGTGTGTGTGTGAGAGAGACAGGGTATTACAGTGTGTGTGAGAGAGACAGGGTATTATTACAGTGTGTGTGTGTGAGAGAGAGAGAGAGAGAGAGAGAGAGAGACAGACAGGGTATTACAGTGTGTGTGAGAGAGACAGGGTATTATTACAGTGTGTGTGTGAGACACAGGGTATTACAGTGTGTGTGTGTGAGGGAGACAGGGTATTAGAGTGTGTGTGTGAGAGAGACAGGGTATTACAGTGTGTGTGAGAGATAGACAGGGTATTACAGTGTGTGTGTGAGAGAGACAGGGTATTACAGTGTGTGTGTGAGAGAGAGACAGGGTATTACAGTGTGTGTGAGAGAGAGACAGGGTATTACAGTGTGTGTGTGAGAGAGACAGGGTATTACAGTGTGTGTGAGAGAGACAGGGTATTACAGTGTGTGTGAGAGAGACAGGGTATTACAGTGTGTGTGTGAGAGAGACACGGTATTATTACAGTGTGTGTGTGTGTGTGTGACACAGGGTATTACAGTGTGCGTGTGTGTGTGAGAGAGAAACAGGGTATTACAGTGTGTGTGTGAGAGAGACACGGTATTATTACAGTGTGTGTGTGTGTGTGTGTGTGACACAGGGTATTACAGTGTGTGTGTGTGTGTGTGAAAGACACATAATATATTACAGTGTGTGAGACACAGGGTATTACAATGTGTTTGTTTGTGTGACTGGTCTATGCTCCAGCTGTGTCCTGACTAGCTGACTGACCTATACCTCAGCTGTGCCCTAATGACCTGACTGGCCTATACCTCAGCTGTGCCCTAATGACCTGACTGGCCTATACCTCAGCTGTGCCCTATCTAGCTGACTAGCCTATTCCCCAGCTATGCCTTAACTAGCTGACTGGCCTATACCCCTGCTGTGCCCTAATGAGCTGACTGGCCTATACTCCAGCTGTGCCCTGACTAGCTGACTGATTTTTACCCCAGCTGTGCCCTAATTAGATAACTGACCTATACCCCAGCTGTGCCCTAATAAGCTGACTGGCCTATACCTCAGCTGTGCCCTAACTAGCTGACTAGCCTATTCCCCAGCTGTGCCCTAACTAGCTGACTGGCCTATACCCCAGCTGTGCCCTGACTAGCTGACTGGCCTATACCCCAGCTGTGCCCTGACTAGCTGACTGGCCTATACCCCAGCTGTGCCCTTACTAGCTGACTGGCCTATACCCCAGCTGTGCCACTCCAGCTGTGCCCTGAGTAGCTGACTGCTCTATGCCCCAGCTGTGCTCTGAGTAGCTGACTGCTCTATGCCCCAGTTGTGCCCTGACTAGCTGACTGCTCTATGCCCCAGTTGTGCCCTGACTAGCTGACTGCTCTATGCCCCAGTTGTGCCCTGACTAGCTGACTGCTCTATGCCCCAGTTGTGCCCTAACTAGGTGACTGCTCTATGCCCCAGTTGTGCCCTAACTAGATGACTGCTCTATGCCTAGCTGTGTCCTTACAGGGTTTTATTTTCTATATAAACTATTCCCTAACCAGCCCTTCTGGTGCTACATTAAACACAGCCACTGATTTTCCCTTATTACAATTCTGCTTGATGGGTATAAATAAAAGTATGAATATCTGTCCTGTTATTTCTGCACTTTAAAAAAGGATCTCTTACCGCATGATTCTTCAGCGTAACACCAATCTGCAAGAACAAGAGTGAAAATGAGTTTAATGTGTTACACTAAAATGTATAACACCCACTTACATTTGTAATGGACTATAGTACACAGAGCCGATATAGGGTGAGAGGTCATGCAATAGGGCAGTAATAGGTACAAAGCAGATATAGGGTGAGGGGTGTTATGTAAAAGGTGAAATATCATTGGAAGCTATGTGCATAAATATCATGTTGATTAATTCATATATACAGTATATATATATATATATTTATAAATCTTTAAAATGAAAAGATTCCCAGAGGCAAAGTTCCGTAGAATAAAAAAGGCATTATTATTCCAAACGTTAAAACATTCCAGGAGGGTCTCAGTGAGTCTCTATAAAACACTACTGAGTACTGAATGTTACCATGTTTCGGCTAGAGTGCCATAATCATAACTAAAACAGAACAGTGTAGCCTATTTAAAAGCAATACATTCCTTCGGTAAACGCTTCCGTGTAGTGTATGGTTACACTCACCCGATGTGCCGCGTTGTCAACACGCTTCAGTGTTACCTCTTCAGCACTCCCAGCGGGAGCTATGGCAAGAATGAAAAGTTCCGGTTCAACAGGTGCAATCGGACGATGCAGGGAAATTTCACCTAATTCCCTCAGAAAATGATAAGATAGAAGAAGCCAGAGTCCTTGCACTCAAATGGATAGGTCTGGGTAGGTGCCAAATAAACGAACCAGCATCAAATAGCATAAAAACGCTCCTTTATTGAATAGCACATAAAAGGCATACACGCCAACACAGGGTACAAGTCAAACGCGTTTCGTAGTTCTCACTTCCTCAGTGACCTCTAGCCAAACCTGTAAACTTACCCTTAATAAAGGCAATAGCCACTCCCCTAATACAGGTATTAAAGGTAAGTCAGGTGAGGCAAAGAAAAGGAGGGCAATTTCAATTGATTTTAAACAATAAATCATGAATGAGCAAATATAAATACAGAATATACAGAGAGATATAACACAAAAATAGTAATGATAATAATAAATATGCCTAGAATTATATATAATTAAGGGTATACTCTGTGAGTCATTTGGCTTACTTAAATAAATTTGAATTTAAAGAGGACTTTTTCCATTTTAAATCACATATGAAGCCTTAAAAGCTCAACATATGTATAAATATCTAGTAGAGTTGCAAAAAATACCTATAAAGTAATAAAGCCTGATATTGACTAAGATTATTATATTACCAACACAGAATTATTGATTAACATATCATTATGGACCTATAACTTTTTGATAACCAAGATGAAACTTAGGTTTCAATAATAGATTCTCCACTATCACACTTTTTTACACTTTTTTACAGATTTAACAGGGCAATAGAATTATGGTTAGATTACTAGTCTCCAACCATAGTGTAAATTCAATCCACATAAAGTTTAATGTCCCAGTCCGAATTTAATCCTCTAGGGACCCTAGTATTCAGTTGGAAAATCCAATATACCTCTCTTTGGCTCAGGAGTTTTAATCTATTACCTCCTCTTATTGGTATTTAAAAGCAATACTAGAAACTGATTGGCCATTTGTGAACCAATACGAGTGTATCTAAACTGAGTACTTAAATGTTAACCCTTAGTATTCCTATATTGCCTGTGTCTGAACCTATGTTTTCATATATTTTATAGATACAGTCCCTTATATGCATTTGCAAAAATATAACATAATAAAAATTATGCGGAACATAGTATAACAATAAAACAATAGGTTAATAACAGTATAGAGCTAAATCTGATATACCATACACCTATCTACACATTCACACACCTACTTATCTATACACATTCACAGACCCATTTCAGCTGACACAGCCCTCTGCTACAGCTGAATTTTAAAGTATATTAACTCCCTTAACTTTTTTTTGCAGGCCAATCTAACACTAATATATCTCTCTCCCCCAGCTAAATTTTAAAGTATATTTGCAACAGTCTTTAAAGAACATTCACAGACCCACTTCAGCTGACACAGCCCTCTGCTACAGGTAGCCTTTGGAAGATAGTTATCTCATTATATTTCTTCCCTGTTATTACTAATGTGTGTGTTGTAATATGTATTGGCTATTCTTTTTATTCTTTATTTTAAATGCATATTGGAGCACATTGATGGACCATATATCTTGCTTGTTTAATGGTTTTATTTCCCTCAATGGATACCTCTCTTATCTCTGTAACTTGTGAACTTTCCCTGTGTTTTTTGCCTGTATGACCCCTAGCTCAAATGTCCATAGATACTCCCTCCCTTAACCCCTTAACGACCGAGGACGTGCAGGGTACGTCCTCAAAAAAAAGGCAGTTAATGCCTGAGAACGTACCCTGCACGTCCTCGGTTTGGAAAGCAGCTGGAAGCGATCCTGCTCGCTTCCAGCTGCTTTCCGGTTATTGCAGTGATGCCTCGATATGGAGGCATCCTGCAATAACTTTTTTAAGCCATCCGGTGCAGAGAGAGCCACTCTGTGGCCCTCTCTGCACCGGAGATCGGTGGTTCCCTGCGTTGGTGGGTGGGAGCCGGACCGGGAGGCGGGTGGCGGCCATCGATGGCCCTGGTTATGTGCAGGGGGGGCGGGATCGTGGGCGGGGATGAGCGGGGGCGCGCACGGACGCGCGCGCGTGCACGGGAGGGCGGGGGCGGGGGCGGGCGCGTGCACGGGGAGGGAGCGGGTGGGAACCGCTACACTACAAAAAATGTGTTAATAAAAAATGTTTAAATGCCTTAATATTTAAAAAAAAAAAAAGATCAGCAAGGTGGTGGGGGTTTGTCTGTGTGGGGGGGGAAGCTACACTACAGAAAAAAGCCAAATAAATATAAAAAAAGCACTTTTTTTTTGCAAACTGGGTACTGGCAGACAGCTGCCAGTACCCAAGATGGCCCCCAATGAGGCAGAGGGGATGGTCAGAGAGCGGTTTTGGGGGGGATCAGGGAGGTTTTTTTTTATTTTTTAAAAACCCTTTTATTTTAGTACTGGCAGACTTTCTGCCAGTACTTAAGATGGCGGGGATAATTGTGGGGTGGGGGAGGGAAGGGAGCTGTTTGGGAGGGATCAGGGGGTGGGATGTGTCAGGTGGGAGGCTGATCTCTACACTAAAGCTAAAATTAATCCTGCAAGCTCCCTACAAACTCCCTAATTAACCCCTTCACTACTAGCCAGAATACACGTGTGAGGCGCAGCAGGATTTAGCGGCCTTCTAATTACCAGAAAGCAACGCCAAAGTCATATATGTCTGCTATTTCTGAACAAAGGGGATCCCAGACAAGTATTTACAACCATTTGTGCCATAATTGCACAAGCTGTTTGTAAATTATTTCAGTGAGAAACCTAAAATTGTGAAAAATTTAACTTTTTTTTCAATTTGATCGCATTTGGCGGTGAAATGGTGGCATGAAATATACCAAAATGTGCCTAGATCAATACTTGGGGTTGTCTACTATACTACACTAAAGCTAAAATTAACCCTACAAGCTCCCTAAAAGCTCCCTAATTAACCCCTTAACTGCTGGGCATAATACACTTGTGGTGCGCAGTGGCATTTAGCGGCCTTCTAATTACCAAAAAGCAACGCCAAAGCCATATATGTCTGCTATTTCTGAACAAAGGGGATCCCAGAGAAGAATTTACAACCATTTATGCCATAATTGCACAAGTTGTTTGTAAATAATTTCAGTGAGAAACCAAAAGTTTGTGAAAAAATTTGTGAAAAAGTGAACGATTTTTTGTATTTGATCGCATTTGGCGGTGAAATGGTGGTATGAAATATACCAAAATTGTCCTAGATCAATACTTTGGGATGTCTACTAAAAAAAAATATATACATGTCAAGGGATATTCAGGGATTCCTGAAAGATATTAGTGTTCTAATGTAACTAGCGCTAATTTTGGAAAAAAGTGGTTTGGAAATAGCAAAGTGCTACTTGTATTTATGGCCCTATAACTTGCAAAAAAAGCAAAGAACATGTAAACATTGGGTATTTCTAAACTCAGGACAAAATTTTGAAACTATTTAGCATGGGTGTTTTTTGGTTGTTGTAGATATGTAACAGATTTTGGTGGTCAAAGTTAGAAAAAGTGTGTTTATTCATTTTTAATATGTGTGGGTACAGTAAATGAGTAAGAAGAAAATTACAGCTAAACACAAACACCGCAAAAATGTAAAAATAGCCTTGGTCCCAAACGGACAGAAAATGGAAAAGTGCTGTGGTCATTAAGGGGTTAAAGGGCCACTGTAAGTAAATATTTTCTATGCCTGTTACTAACTAACTACCCCAAATACGCTTTTCATCAATAGCATTTCATTAACATATCTCTAACGTATATCAGAAATCTTGTCTGCAAATTTAATTGTTTTCCAAACCCACTCCGTGGGTATCCTTTGCTCTGTACCAATCCGTTTACAATACCTAGGTTTCAAAATGGCGCTTTAAACACAAAGTTATTGGTTTAAGTATTTTGAACATGCAGTGCTGAAAATAGTGGGCAGGATAACGTGACATCATCGGCGAATAAAAGATATAACTTTTAGAACGTTATGAAACTTCGTTTTGGAGAAAATATAGGTCAGTAGTTTTTAATTAATGTTTATTAACTTTAATATGTTAGTTGTTTAGCTTAAAAATTATAACAGAAAGTAATCCTTTAACTTTTTTTGCAGGCCAATCTAACACTAGTATAGCTCTCTCCCCCAGCTGAATTTTAAAATATATTTGCAACAGTCTTTAAAGAACATTCACAGACCCACTTCAGCTGACACAGCCCTCTGCTACAGGTAGCCTTTGGAAGATAGTTATCTCATTATATTTCTTCCCTGTTATTACTAATGTGTGTGTTGTAATATGTATTGGCTATTCTTTTTATTCTTTATTTTAAATGCATATTGGAGCACATTGATGGACCATATATCTTGCTTGTTTAATGGTTTTATTTCCCTCAATGGATACCTCTCTTATCTCTGTAACTTGTGAACTTTCCCTGTGTTTTTTGCCTGTATGTCCCCTAGCTCAAATGTCCATAGATACCCCCTCCCTTAACTTTTTTGCAGGCCAATCTAACACTAATATATCTCTCTCCCCCAGCTGAATTTTAAAGTATATTTGCAACAGTCTTTATAGAACATTCACAGACCCACTTCAGCTGACACAGCCCTCTGCTACAGGTAGCCTTTGGAAGATTGTTACCCTCCCACCCTGCCCCTCATCCCACCCCCCAGTTTCATTCCCCCATTTATAGATAGTCTCCCACACAACTTTCATTCTCCTAAACTGACAGCTGCAAACACTGATCAGCACATCCTTCCATTCACCCTTTAGAATACATACCCTCTCTCCCTACAAATAGCTATATATCCCACATCGATAGTGTGTATATATATATATATATACACATATATATATATATATATATATATATATATATATTTCTTTTTTACATTGTACTATTTTTGTTTTATTTTCATCTACACACCTCATAGCACTAACATGTATCAAAATATGACCATACTCATATTCGTGACAACCCTTTTCTCACTCCAATTTTGTTCACTTCATTACAGCCATAAGCACCCACCTCAAACTGGAAAACAAATTATCATACACCATGGCCTGCTCTGTTGCTGTAACTTATCTGCTGAGTGCTGGTGGAGAGTTATAAAAAATAGCCCTCCTACCCCCACCTCACAAAATTATAAAGTTTGCCATTCACTATATAGCCAAACAAAAACTATGTCCAAATTCCTATTCCTTATGTTACTTGCCCTTGCAAATGATGTAGAGTCTAACCCTGGTCCCCCAGAAAATTCCATTCCTAGCCTTCCAACTAAAAAAGGCCTCTCCTTTGTGCACTGTAATATCCACAGCTTACTACCAAAAATCGATGCACTGCAAGCATGGTGTTTACAATACAAGCCAAAAATCATTGTGATCTCTGAATCATGGCTAACTGCAAAAATACCTGACTCTGCCATTGCAATACATGGGTATTCATGCCATAGAATTGACAGAGCAAAGAGAGGAGGTGGCATTTTAATTTATGTTGACAATTCCACAAAATTCACCCCCATACAAAAATCTAGCTCTCCTACCACCTTTGATTTCCTTTCTGGCACAATTGAGATCCTGTGCAGTAAATCAATCATTGTTGCAGGAATCTACCGCCCACCTAGCTCCCCTGTGCATTCCATTTCGGACATAGCACAGCTCCTTTGTGAATCCATAGCTCAAAACCCAAAAAGTGAAATTTAGTTTTTTGGAGATTTTAACATTGATTGGCTGAATCCAAAGAATAACAGTTGTCGCTCGCTGTTTAAATCTTTGCAGCTAAAGCATTTAATCTCCTCCCCAACTCACATAAACATCAAAAGCCATAATCATACCCTGCTCGACTGGATTCTCTCCACTTCTACCGACAGAATCCAGGAGACAGGTGTTCTCCCTAACAATTTCAGTGACCACTGCTTAGTGTACTGCGTGCGCAAAATAAAGGCTACTAAATCCTCTCCCAAGGTTAAAATCACCAGGCCCTTCAAAAAATTTAATATTCAATCATTTCTAAATGACATCAAGAACCTCCCCTGGCACAGATTAAACCTAATCCCAGATCTAGACTCTGCAGTTGAATTCTTTCAGTCTGAACTCCTACAAGTTTGGAATTTACATGCCCCGCTGCGTAAGGTGAGAGTAAAAGGAGCACACTTGAATTGGATCACAGCTGACCTCATTCAAATGTACCAGTTTCGGGATTCATTGTGGTCAAAGTTCAAGCATAAGGGCTCTATGAATGATCACTGTGTATATAGACAATGGCGAAATATATGTACTAAACAAACAAAATTGGCTAAGGCACAATATTTCTGTGAAAATCTGAACAATAACATATCAAACCCTAGAAAGTTTTGGAAACTCATAAAATCCACCAATCCACTCCCAACCCTCCACTGTCAATGTGGATAACCAAAACCTGCAACTCCCCTTAGAAGTAGCAAATGCCTTTAACAATTATTTTGTTGGATGCTCCACCACCCTGATTGACAAACTAATAAATGGCACTCATCCTGAAGCTACAAATGTGGATGAGGCCCCACTAAAACAGCAAAGACCCAATATAGAGAAGTTCAATTTTAGACCTGTACCCATCAATGTCGTTAAGAAACACCTTAATAATCTAAAAATGAAAAACCAGTCTGGACCTGATCAAATCCCAGTAATGCTGTTGAAGGTCAGTGCGCCGGCAATTGCTAAGCCTGTCACAACCCTAATTAACGAATTCTTGGTGTCTGGAAAAATACCCAAACTCCGGAAAACTGCAAGAGTAGTGCCTATTCATAAAAGTGGGGAGTTAACCTTGGTTTCTAACTATCGCCCTATATCATTGCTCCCAGTATTGTCAAAAATCTTAGAAAAATGCGTCCATACGCAAATATGCGAGTATTACCAACTTTCTAACTATCTGACCCCTGATCAATCAGGTTTTCGACCAAATCACTCCACTACAACTGCCCTCCTAAAAGTTTTCAACGACATCCAAACTGGCATGGAACAAGGATACCTAACTGGAGCTATTTTCCTTGATTTTGCTAAGGCTTTTGACACAGTGGACCACGACATACTACTGCTCAAACTAAAAAACTCTGGTATTGCTGATCGCCCGTTAACCTGGTTTAAATCATATGTATCGGATCGATCACAATATGTCTCTGTTTCTAACAGTGACTCCCTCCCTCTCCCAGTCACGTGTGGTGTTCCCCCAAGGTACCATTCTCTGCCCCCTACTATTCACATTATTTATAAATGATTTGCCTAATGTCTACAAATCCTCAACTGTACACATGTACTCAGACGACACGATAATCTATGCAAACAAATCTGATCTGCCGCAGCTTGAAGCAGTGCTCCAAGACCAGTTCACAGAGGTAGAAAAGTGGATCTCAAAAAACAAACTCTTCCTAAACACTGACAAAACTGTCACAATGATCTTTGGAACTGGGCCTAAATTACACAAATTACAAAATTCCCATCTACGCATCAAAACAAAATCCAATTGCACGCTTACCACAGTCCACTCTTTCAAATACTTGGGTATGTTCTTAGACCCTAATCTATCTTTTGGCCTCCACATAGAAAAACTTGCATATAAACTTTATCCAAAATTAGGTGCCCTGTAAAGAAACAAATCTTGCCTCAGCCCTACAGTAAAGGAAAAGATTTTACAGCAAATGCTGATGCCTATCATGGATTATGGGGACATAGTGTACGCACCTGCACCGCAAACTCACCTTAATAAACGTAATACATTGTATAAATCGTTCTGCCGCTTTGTACTACAATGTAACTACACGACCCACCATTGTGACATGCTAAAAGATCTAAACTGGCTGACGCTGGAATCCAGACGCACCCTCCATCTTTCCTGCCTTGTGTTTAAGTGCCTTTCTGGGAAGCTCCCACCCTACCTGAGCAGAATGCTCTCCCTGGCTACTCCCACCTCCTATAACCTCCGATCCAATAACAGCACATTATTTAGCTTGCCTCAATACAAAAAGAAAGCAGCTCGATCCTCCTTTTCCTACAGAGCGCCACAGTTATGGAATGACCTCCCGCATACTTCAAACCTTCCCCAAGCCTAATATCCTTTAAGAGATCCCTCTCTACATATCTCAAAACAGAATGCTCCTGTCATGGTTGATTATATATTTCTTACCTGTTCTATGTAAAATTTTTGCATCTATTGTGTATTATTATTGTTTTTGAATTTTATTGTACCCTATTGTACCAATGCAATGTTTTGTGGACCCAGGACATACTTGAAAACGAGAGAAATCTCAATGTATCCTTCCTGGTAAAATATTTTATAAATAAAATAAATAAATAAATCTATTATAGGATGATAGGTGAGATGAACAAGAGGACTTGAAAGTTACCCCACGTCATATTGTAAAAGTATGATACCTAACCGTGAAAATAGTCACTTCAAACACATGTATGTATACCATACCCAATCATGTAAAATGTATATAAGTGACAAGACAGATTAATCTCGCACATAACATATATAATATACATACATCGTTTAAATATAGATAAGTGTATACAGAAAATGACATGAATTATAAGAAAATAATATCTATCAGCCCTGAGTGATATGTATATGACTCTCATAATACCTATTTCCAATAATTAATGAGATCATACTCAGAGTTGGGTCCCCTGGGAACTTTGGTCTGTAATTTGAACACCCAGAACATTTTTCGCTTTCCCAGTGCTTTATTTCTGTCTCCACCTCTTGGGGGGGTCTGTACCTGTTCTATGGCTTGACACCTAAATGTATCATTATTCTTATGATGTACATTTTTGAAGTGTTTGACTAAAGGAGTAGTAGTCTCTCCTATTTTAATGGTTGACAGATGGTTACGTATTCATGTATTCACGTCATTGGTCGTGAGTCCAATGTACTGCAGGTGACATTCAGATCAGACAATCTGGAAAATGACATAGGAGGATGTACAGGAGGTGATTTGGAATTCTTCTCCAGTGACTTCTGAACGAAAAGTATCAGAAAAAATACAAAATTCACATGGTCTGCACCTCGTCTTGCCACACCTGTACATCCCCCTATGTCTCAACCAGGACCCAGGATTTTCCTTGGTAATTGATGGAAGTTCCGATGGTGATAAATAGTTACCAATGGTCTTACTACATCTATAGGAGCACGGCAAGCCCCTATCAACACTATCCACCAGATTGTCGTCTGCTGCAAGTAACCGAAAATGTTTATTAACAATTTTGCAGATCTGTTTGTACTGGTCACTATAATCCGTGACAAAGGTAACCTTTCCCTGGACATGCTCTTGTTGTAATATGACCGATTTAGAGTTTCCTAGTAGTGAGGTTCTATCTATTTTATCCACCTGTGACTGTGCCCTGTTGATCACATGTCTATAGTAACCTCTTTCCTGTAGTCTTTCCCTCATTCCTTTACATTGCTTAACATAAGCTGTTTTCTCTGTACAATTTCTTTTGACTCGTATGAGTTGTCCCTTTGCTACTGCAAAGGAAACATGCTGCGGATGGCAGCTTTTAGCATGTAGGAGGGTATTTTTTAGTAATTGGCTTCCAATAGAGATCCAAAAAAGAAGAACACAGAGGCGCCCAATGGCCTAATAACACAAAACCAAGGTAGAGATAGGATTGTAAGAAATATACTCACAAACAAACTGCACCTTAGGGTGCAGGGATGCAGACTGGAACCTCACAGTTGCCCAGCAAACTGAATAAACGCAGCCGGATATCCAGGAGTGATTCCTCGCCTGTGGGATCCACAGTGTTCCAAGAGGAAGGGATATAGAGCCAACATAGCCCAGCACAATTTTGTACAAAAAGGCTAATTCAACCAGATCGAGTATGATCGGGTTGATTGACACCTCCCTGCTGGCGGCCTATTGGCCGCAAATCTGCAGGGGGTGGAGTTACACCAGCAGCTCTTGTGAGCTGCTGGTGCAATGCTGAATACGGAGAGCGTATTGCTCTATGCATTCAGCGGGGTCTTGCGGACCTGATCCACACTGTCGGATCAGGTCCGCAAGACCTTTGATAAATAGGCCTCTATATCCCTTTCTCTAGGAACACTGTGGATCCCACAGGTGAGGAATGACTCCTGGATATCCGTCTGCGTTTATTCCGTTTGCTGGGCAACTGTGAGGTTCCAGTCTGCTTCCCTGCACCCTAAGGTGCAGTTTGTTTGTGAGTATATTTCTTACAATCCTATCTCTACCTTGGTTTTGTGGTATTAGGCCATTGGGCGCCTCTGTGTTCTTCTATTTTAGACCAATCATTTTCATCAGGATACTGACCCTCCTATGACAGAGAGCTGACCTGTGCACTCCTTTGGAGCTACTTCCATTGATTGGACTTTATTGGTTGTATGGATTTTTATTTTTTTCAGCTAAAGGATTAATCCCTTTACCTGATTTCTTATGTTACATTTATGTTGATTGTCTTATATTGTTGATATGATGTATCTTTCTATAATTATTGTAATATTACTACTAAGAGCGCCCCCTGGAGGATTGGTGTGCTAATACACACTATATCTATATCTTGTCCTATAGAGATCCACACTGATATGGCCATTTACATTGCCAGTACTATACAAAAGAACCCCACACTTCCCTAAATAGCTATTCGTGGGTCACTGTCCATAGATAAAGGAACGACCAAATTTCAACAGGGAACAAACATATATAAGTCCCGCAAATGTGATACACAACACAATACCCAATCAGCTGTATCAGCTCATGCTCCTTAGTGAGTGGTTATGGTGACATTATAGTAGTGGAAAACACATCCCATAGTGTCTGACAAAGAATGCGGTAGTGGACCCAAAGACGAGCAGCCTGTGCTCTAACAGTAAAAACTGTGCCCACTTACCGCTCTTCAGTTAGACTGCTCAGTTCCCCGGATCCCCAGCTTCCAAAAGGCTATCTCTGCCGCACTCGACGGTGTTGCATGCGCCAAGGGGTGTGTCCGTCACATGGTTGTTGTGTACCCAATCACAGGTCCGGAAAAACAATGTCCTAAACTGCTGCAAACTCCGATTGCTGGGGAAGTGTGTGCGAGCTCCCTTTACCTCGGGGTGCCTGGGCAATGTGTGGCTTCAAAATGAAAAGATTCCCAGAGGCAAAGTTCCATAGAATAAAAAAGGCTTTATTATTCCAAACGTTAAAACATTCCAGGAGGGTCTCAGTGAGTCTCAGTAAAACATCACAAGAGTACTGAATGTTACTAGACATGTGCATGGCGAAAAAAATTCGGTTCGGTTCGGATCGATTCGGATTTTTTCTAATTTCGGTTCGGAGCGATTCGAATTCGGAAAAATTTGAATCAATTCGGTTCGGATTTTTTTCGGATTCATTCGGATTCGAATAAATTCGGTTCGGATTTGTTTCGGATTCATTCGGGTTCAAATAAATTCAGCTGGATTTGGTTCGGAAATTCGGAATTTCGGTAAGTGTTAGGTGGGATTAGACTAGTATTACGTACTGTACATTAGGTGTAACCCATAGCAGAGTGATATAGCCTAATATACTGTACAATACTAGTGTAATCCATGGCCATCCGAATCTACCGAATAAATCTGAAGTTATTCGGATTTATTCGGTAGATTCGGCACTATTTTAATTCGGAGATTCGGAACCGAATTGCACATGTCTAAATATTACCATGTTTCGGCTAGAGTGCCGTAATCATAACTAAAACAGAACATTTGTGTAGCCTATTTAAAAGCAATACTAGAAACTGATTGGCCATTTGTGAACCAATACGAGCGTGTCTAAACTGAGTACTTAAACCCTTAGTATTCCTATATTGCCTGTGTCTGAACCTATGTTTTCATATATTTTCCACTACTATAATGTCACCATGACAACTCGCTAAGGAGCATGAGCTGATACAGCTGATTGGGTATTGTGTTGTGTATCACATTTGCGGGACTTATATATGTTTGTTCCCTGTTGAAATTTGGTTGTTCCTTTATCTATGGACAGTGACCCACGAATAGCTATTTAGCAAAGTGTGGGGTTCTTTTGTATAGTATTTAGACACTATCAATTAGCTTATAGCTTGTGCATTGTGACAGACCCCTCTGTCAGTACTGGAAGGGTTAACTTTGTTCAGTTTTGAGAAACTATTTTCTGAAGACAGGTTTCCTGGCATCAGCTATTGTTTACTGTAATTAAGTTTAGGTGATAAGCGTTCACCTTGTTTAATCACCTCCAGAGATCAGACTGCCAGGTGCCAAGAAGGACTCCATTGTTTCCTTGTGTTTAATTGTTTATTTGGTTAAGTAATGTAATTCTATTGTATCCTGTAAAAGGGCGTCTTCCCTCTATCTAATGTACTATACTCTTCCAATCCCCCATCTGGTCTCCTAGGGAGTGTCAACCAGGTGGGAGACTTGCATAAATACTGGGCATATAGCCCTCAATAAAACACATTCTGTTTTACCCTCAAGATGGAGCTTGGTCTCGTGTTTGGGGGGGAATTAACTGGGTTCGTGTGTTGCTGATCCCGTATTCAGGGCATCTTTCATCAGGTATTAACCCTTGATATACGGGTTATACCATAACAATTGGTGGCAAGCGACGGGATGGTCCTCATCGCCCAGAAGAGCAACTACACATCCGGACCTAATGGGAATACCGTATGAAAGGCTGAAAAAGAGCCACCCTTAAAGACCTGCTAGAACAACGGGGCCAACAAGCCAGTTACCTCAGGAAGAGGGAGATTATTACAATACTGACCGAGATGGACGGAGTACCAGGGACCGAAGGAACCAATGAGCCCAGCATATCAGACAGAACCCCCGAAGAAGCAAGCTTTGACCTGGTGGTTAAAATAAGACTGGCACATTATGGCCCCAACCCGTCTGCAGAAATTATCTACCAGGTCATAGCAGCTGTGGAGGCCAACCTACTTCGCCAAAGCGGCGCTGCAGCAGCCCAAGTCAAAAGTACATTTTGCAGCATTTAAAAACTTCCTGGAAACAGAAGGAGAGATTGATGGGTACCTTGCGGATTTTGAGAGGCAATGTGCCCTACACAAGGTACCCGCAGAGGACTGGGTCACAATATTATCTGGAAAATTATCCGGCCGGGCCAGCGAGGCTTTTCGGGCCATTCCAGATGAGGAAGTCGGGGATTATAATGCGGTAAAAGAGGCTCTGCTCTCCAGTAGTGATGTCGCGAACATAAAATTTTCCGTTCGCGAACACGAACTTCCGCAAATGTTTGCGAACGGGCGAACCGCCATAGACTTCAATAGGCAGGCGAATTTTAAAACCCACAGGGACTCTTTCTGGCCACAATAGTGATGGAAAAGTTGTTTCAAGGGGACTAACACTAACACCTGCACTGTGGCATGCTGGAGGGGGATCCATGGCAAAACTCCCATGGAAAATGACATAGTTAATGCAGAGTCTGGTTTTAATCCATAAAGGGCATAAATCACCTAACATTATAAAATATGAGGAAAAAAACACACTTTTTCTAACTTTGACCCCCAAAATCTGTTACACATCTACAACCACCAAAAAACAACCATGCTAAATAGTTTCTAAATTTTGTCCTGAGTTTAGAAATACCCAATGTTTACATGTTCTTTGCTTTTTTTTGCAAGTTATAGGGAAATAAATACAAGAAGCACTTTGCTATTTCAAAACCACTTTTTTTTCAAAATGAGCGCTAGTTACATTGGAACCCTGATATCTGTCAGGAATCCCTGAATATCCCTTGACATGTATATATTTTTTTTTAGAAGACATCCCAAAGTATTGATCTAGGCCCATTTTGGTATATTTCATGCCACCATTTCACCGCCAAATGCGATCAAATTTAAAAAAAACTTAAATTTTTTCACAATTTTAGGTTTCTCACTGAAATTATTTACAAACAGCTTGTGCAATTATGGCACAAATGGTTGTAAATGCTTCTCTGGGATCCCCTTTGTTCAGAAATAGCAGACATATATGACTTTGGCGTTGCTTACTGGATATTAAAAGGCCGCTAAATGCTGCTGCGCATCACACGTGTATTATGGCTAGCAGTGAAGGGGTTAATTAGGTAGTTTGTAGGGAGCTTGCAGGGTTAATTTTAACTTTAGTGTAGAGATCAGCCTCCCACCTGACACATCAGACCCCCTGATCCCTCCCAAACAGCTACCTTCCCTCCCCCACCCCACAATTGTCCCCGCCATCTTAAGTACTGGCAGAAAGTCTGCCAGCACTAAAATAAAAGGTTTTTAATTTTTTTATTTTTTTTAGCATATTTACATATGCTGTGGTGTAGCATCCCCCCTTAGCCCCCAACCTCCCTGATCCCCCCCAAAACAGCTCTCTAACCCTCCCCATCTGCCTTATTGGCGGCCATCTTGGGTACTGGCAGCTGTCTGCTATTATTTCACAGTCAAAAAAGTGTTGTTTTTTTAAAATGTATACTACTGTTACACCAGATATGAGTGGTGGCACTGGGCAAGTGGGCACAGTATACGCTGTGAGCCTGACACACACGCTGGCAGGCAGGCAACTGCAATTAGATTACACAGGAAAAAAAAAAAGCAGACTGATGTTCTAGCCCTAAAAAGGGCTTTTTGGGGTGCTGTCCTTACAGCAGAGATCAGATGAGTCCTTCAGGACTGTAGTGGACACTGAATACACTAGCCTAGCTATCGATTTCCCTATTAAATCAGCAGCAGCTACACTGTCCCTCCTCTCACTAAGAATACAGCTTCCGAATGAATCTAAAATGGATGCTGTCTAGGAGGTGGGAGGGTCTGGGAGGGAAGGTCTGCCGCTGATTGGCTGGAATGTGTCTGCTGACTGTGAGGTACAGGGTCAAAGTTTACTCAGTGATGACGAATATGGGGTGGACCGAACATCGCATATGTTCGCCCGCCGCGGCGAACGCGAACAAGCTATGTTCGCTGGGAACTATTCGCCGGCGAACTATTCGCGACATCACTACTCTCCAGGTATGCGATTACACCTGAGACATACAGGAGACGGTTCAGAGACACTGTTAAACTAGCTGGAGATTCCTACGTCGAGTGGGCATGTAAGGTTCACCACACAGCAGCTCACTGGATGGCGGGGTGCCAAGCCGTATCTGGGGAAGAGGTGCTGCAGCTATTCCTGTTGGAACATTGCTTTGACAAGTTATCAGCAGGAGTTAGACAGTGGGTTCGGGACCGTAAACCCTCCACCCTGCATGAAGCTGCTCGTCTGGCAGATGAGTATACGGATGCCCGCAAACTGGACACTGCTACCACTAAGATCCCTGCCAGAGTGGAGTACAGACCCACAGTCACCCCAGCAGCTACCAGTTACCAACCCCCGGCGCACCGCTCTACCACACAGCCTTCAGTCATCAACTATCCTCAGACAGCCTGGTTCAACTCACGGGACTACTTACAGCCTATTCGGTGCTTTGGATGTAAGCGACTAGGGCACAAAAGACCAGAGTGTCCCCTAAACACAGCGAACCAAGCACAGTCCTGAAGGAGACCCGCCGGCCGAAACCCACGTAACCCTAAGCTTGCTGCCCACTGCATAGAGGAGGAAGAATGCTGGGGCATCCAACATGAAGCAGACCCCATGCAAGCTGCCCATCGGGATAACCGGCAACAGCACCGGAAACTGGTTAAAGTGAATGGGAAGGAGGTCAGTGGTCTACGGGATACTGGTGCTACCATGACCTTGCTCCAAAAGAACTTGGTGTCTAAGAACCAGCACACCAGAGACACTGTGGCTGTGAGGGTAGCAGGGGGTGCTGTGTTCCGCCTACCTGTTGCCCGGGTACATTTGGATTGGGGAGTGGGCTCTAGACATGTGAATGTGGGGATCATGAAGGACTTACCAGCTGATGTTCTCCTTGGAAATGACTTGGCCCCCCTTGTTTCTGCCTACGCTCCCATGGGTCCCGCCAATGTTAACCCTGTGACTACCCGTGCCCAGATCCGTGCCACAGAGACTGACCCACCTGCTGCTGAGCCCCAGGACTCTGAGCTCAGTAAATCTCTATTCGCCATTGATACGTGGAAGTCCCGTTACAATGCGCTGATGAAGGAGAAGAGTCAAGTAGAGGATGAAATGGTCACGTTAAACAATCACGTAACAGTGCTAGCGGGAGAGAAGAGGAGCGCAGAGGAAAAAGCGCGTTTAAAACAGGAATCTCTGCTAGACAAGCTGCACCGACAGACCGCAGAAAACACCAGCTTGAGAGTGGAACATGAAACATTAAAGACAAATTAGCGACACTGGAGGAGAAGCTGACGCTGGCTCATAGTGAGGTGCAGCAACTCAAGGGCACCCTATGTCAGTATGAAGGGCTTGTGGATACCTATAAAGAGCAGGTACAAAAAACTTGTAAAGAAGCCGATGAGATTTGTCTCCAACTGGAAAGAAGTGTCTCTGAAAACAAAAACTTGAGGGACTGTTTAGCCCTGGTCTGGGCACTGAAGAAGTTGAACCCTTATTTATACGGACAGGAATTCTCTCTCATAACGGGAATGCAGATGGATTGTCCCAGCAAACTGACATTCCTACCACCTCCTAGTCCGGTCATCCCCAAGTTGACCCACCAAAGGGTCAAGCCGGGTCTGCCGGAGTGTCCCACCAGGAGGGAGCCGTGTGACAGACCCGGGCATATAGCCCTCAATAAAAACATTCTGTTTTACCCTCAAGATGGAGCTTGGTCTCGTGTTTGGGGGGGAATTAACTGGGTTCGTGTGTTGCTGATCCAGGGCATCTTTCATCAGGTATTAACCCTTGATATCTGGGTTATACCATAACATGCATACACCCCCCTTTTTTCTTTATATTTATATATATATATATATAAATATATATATATATATATATATATATATATATATATATATGAACAGTTATAGGGTGAGGGGTTATGTAATAGGGTAGTAAGAGGTACAGGGCAGTTATAGGGTGAGGGGTTATGTAATTGGGCAGTGATAGGTACAGGCAGATATAGGGTGAGGGGTCATGTAACAGCGCAGCAATAGGTACAGGCAGTTATAGGGTGAGGAGTCATGTAATAGGGCAGTGATAGGTACAGACAGTTATAGGTTGAGGGGTCATGTGATAGGGCAGTTATAGGGTGAGGGGTCATGTAATAGGGCAGTAATAGGTACAGAGAGTTATAGGGTGAGGAGTCATGTAATAGGGCAGTGATAGTTACAGACAGTTATAGGGTGAGCAGTCATGTAATAGGGCAGTGATATGTACAGGGCAGTTACAGGGTGAGGGGTTATGTAATAGGGCAGTGATAGATATGGGGCAGTTATAGGGTGAGGGGTCATGTAACAGGGCAGAGATAGGTACAGGCAGTTATAGGGTGAGGGGTCATGTAACAGCGCAGCAATAGGTACAGGCAGTTATAGGGTGAGGAGTCATGTAATAGGGCAGTGATAGGTACAGACAGTTATAGGGTGAGGGGTCATGTAATAGGGCAGTGATAAGTACAGACAGTTATAGGGCGAGGGGTCATGTAATAGGGCAGTTATAGGGTGAGGGGTCATGTAATAGGGCAGTAATAGGTACAGACAGTTATAGGGCGAGGGGTCATGTAATAGGGCAGTTATAGGGTGAGAGTTCATGTAATAGGGCAGTAATAGGTACAGACAGTTATAGGGTGAGGAGTCATGTAATAGGGCAGTGATAGTTACAGACGGTTATAGGGCGAGCAGTCATGTAATAGGGCAGTGATATGTACAGGGCAGTTACACGGTGAGGGGTTATGTAATAGGGCAGTGATAGATATGGGGCAGTTATAGGGTGAGGGGTCATGTAATAGGGCAGTGATAAGTACAGGCAGTTATAGGGTGAAGGGTCATGTAATAGGGCAGTGATAGGTAAAGGGCAGTTATAGGGTGAGGGGTAACGTAATAGGTACAGACAGTTATAGGGTGAGGGGTCATGTAATAGGGCAGTAATAGGTACAGGGCAGTTATAAGGTGAGGGGTCATGTAATAGGGCAGTGATAGGTACAGACAGTTATAGGGTGAGGGGTCATGTAACAGGGCAGTGATAGGTACAGACAGTTATAGGGTGAGGGGTCATGTAATAGGGCAGTGATAGGTACAGGGCAGTTATAAGGTGAGGGGTCATGTAATAAAGCATTTATAGGGTGAGGGGTTATGTTATAGGATAGTAATAGGTACAGGACAGTTATAGGGTGAGGGGTCATGTAACAGGGCAGCGATAGGTACAGGCAGTTATAGAGTGAGGGGTTATGTAATAGTGCGGTGATAGGTACAGGCAGTTATAGGGTGAGGGGTCATGTAACAGGACAGCGATAGGTACAGGACAGTTATAGGGTGAGGGGTTATGTAATAGTGCGGTGATAGGTACAGGCAGTTATAGGGTGAGGGTTCATGTAATAGGGCAGTGATAGGTACAGGCAGTTAAAGGGTGAGGGGTCATGTAATAGGGCAGTGATAGGTACAGGGTAGTTATAGGGTGAGGGGCCATGTAATAGGGCAGTGATAGGTAGAGGCAATTATAGGGTGAGGGGTTATGTAATAGTGCAGTGATAGGTACAGGCAGTTATAAGGTGAGGGGTCATGTAATAGGACAGTGATAGGTACAGGGTAGTTATAGGGTGAGGGGCCATGTAATAGGGCAGTGATAGGTACAGGCAGTTAAAAGGTGAGGGGCCATGTAATAGGGCAGTGATAGGTACAGGCAGTTAAAGGGTGAGGGGTCATGTAATAGGGCAGTGATAGGTACAGACAGTTATAGGATAAGGGGTCATGTAATAAGGCAGTTATAGGTACAGGCAGTTATTGGGTGAGGGGTTATGTAATAGGGCAGTGATAGGGTGAGGGGTTATGTAAGAGGGCAGTAATAGGTACAGGCAGTTATAGGATGAGGGATCATGTAATAGGGCAGCAATAGGTACAGGCAGTTATAGGATGAGGGATCATGTAATAGGGCAGTGATAGGTACAGGCAGTTATAGGGTGAGGGGTCATGTAATAGGACAGTGATAGGTACAGGCAGTTATAGGATGAGGGATCATGTAATAGGGCAGTCATAGGTACAGGCAATTATAGGGTGAGGGGTCATGTAATAGGGCAGTGATAGGTACAGACAGTTATAGGGTGAGGGGTCATGTAATAGGACAGTGATAGGTACAGGCAGTTATAGGGTGAGGGGTCATGTAATAGGGCAGTGATAGGTACAGGCAGTTATAGGGTGAGGGGTCATGTAATAGGGCAGTGATAGGTACAGGCAGTTATAGGATGAGGGATCATGTAATAGGGCAGTGATAGGTACAGGCAGTTATAGGATGAGGGATCCTGTAATAGGGCAGTGATAGGTACAGGCAGTTATAGGGTGAGGGGTCATGTAATAGGGCAGTGATAGGTACAGGCAGTTATAGGGTGAGGGGTCATGTAATAGGGCAGTGATAGGTACAGGCAATTATAGGGTGAGGGGTCATGTAATAGGACAGTGATAGGTACAGGCAGTTATAGGGTGAGGGGTCATGTAATAGGACAGTGATAGGTACAGGCAGTTATTGGGTGAGGGGTCATGTAATAGGGCAGTGATAGGTACAGGCAATTATAGGGTGAGGGGTTATGTAATAGTGCAGTGATAGGTACAGGCAGTTATAAGGTGAGGGGTCATGTAATAGGACAGTGATAGGTGCAAGCAGTTATAGGGTGAGGGGTTATGTAATAGTGCAGTGATAGGTACAGGGCAGTTGTAGGGTGAGAGGTTATGTAATAGGGCAGTGATAGGTACAGACAGTTATAGGGTGAAGGGTCATGTAATAGGTCAGTGATAGGTACAGGCAGTTATAGGGTGAAGAATTATGTAATAGTGCAATGATAGGTACAGGGCAGTTGTAGGGTGAGAGGTTATGTAATAGTGCAATGATAGGTACAGGGCAGTTGTAGGGTGAGAGGTTATGTAATAGGGCAGTGATAGGTACAGACAGTTATAGGGTGAGGGGTCATGTAATAGGGCAGTGATAAGTACAGACAGTTATAGGGCGAGGGGTCATGTAATAGGGCAGTTATAGGGTGAGGGGTCATGTAATAGGGCAGTGATAAGTACAGACAGTTTTTGGGGCGAGGGGTCATGTAATAGGGCAGTTATAGGGTGAGGGGTCATGTAATAGGGCAGTAATAGGTACAGACAGTTATAGGGTGAGGAGTCATGTAATAGGGCAGTGATAGTTACAGACGGTTATAGGGCGAGCAGTCATGTAATAGGGCAGTGATATGTACAGGGCAGTTACAGGGTGAGGGGTTATGTAATAGGGCAGTGATAGATATGGGGCAGTTATAGGGTGAGGGGTCATGTAATAGGGCAGTGATAAGTACAGGCAGTTATAGGGTGAAGGGTCATGTAATAGGGCAGTGATAGGTAAAGGGCAGTTATAGGGTGAGGGGTCACGTAATAGGTACAGACAGTTATAGGGTGAGGGGTCATGTAATAGGGCAGTGATAGGTACAGGGCAGTTATAAGGTGAGGGGTCATGTAATAGGGCAGTGATAGGTATAGACAGTTATAGGGTGAGGGGTCATGTAACAGGGCAGTGATAGGTACAGACAGTTATAGGGTGAGGGGTCATGTAATAGGGCAGTGATAGGTACAGACAGTTATAGGGTGAGGGGTCATGTAATAAGGCAGTGATAGGTATAGACAGTTATAGGGTGAGGGGTCATGTAATAGGGCAGTGATAGGTACAGACAGTTATAGGGTGAGGGGTCATGTAATAGGGCAGTGATAGGTATAGACAGTTATAGGGTGAGGGGTCATGTAACAGGGCAGTGATAGGTACAGACAGTTATAGGGTGAGGGGTCATGTAATAGGGCAGTGATAGGTATAGACAGTTATAGGGTGAGGGGTCATGTAACAGGGCAGTGATAGGTACAGACAGTTATAGGGTGAGGGGTCATGTAATAGGGCAGTGATAGGTACAGGGCAGTTATAAGGTGAGGGGTCATGTAATAAAGCAGTTATAGGGTGAGGGGTTATGTTATAGGATAGTAATAGGTACAGGACAGTTATAGGGTGAGGGGTCATGTAACAGGGCAGCGATAGGTACAGGCAGTTATAGGGTGAGGGGTTATGTAATAGTGCGGTGATAGGTACAGGCAGTTATAGGGTGAGGGGTCATGTAACAGGGCAGCGATAGGTACAGACAGTTAAAGGGTGAGGGGTCATGTAATAGGGCAGTGATAGGTACAGGGTAGTTATAGGGTGAGGGGCCATGTAATAGGGCAGTGATAGGTACAGGCAGTTAAAAGGTGAGGGGCCATGTAATAGGGCAGTGATAGGTACAGGCAGTTAAAGGGTGAGGGGTCAAGTAATAGGGCAGTGATAGGTACAGGGCAGTTATAGGGTGAGGGGTCATGTAATAGGGCAGTGATAGGTACAGACAGTTATAGGATAAGGGGTCATGTAATAAGGCAGTTATAGGTACAGGCAGTTATTGGGTGAGGGGTTATGTAATATGGCAGTGATAGGTACAGACAGTTATAGGGTGAGGGGTCATGTAATAGGGCAGTGATAGGGTGAGGGGTTATGTAAGAGGACAGTAATAGGTACAGGCAGTTATAGGATGAGGGATCATGTAATAGGGCAGTGATAGGTACAGGCAGTTATAGGATGAGGGATCATGTAATAGGGCAGTGATAGGTACAGGCAGTTATAGGGTGAGGGGTCATGTAATAGGACAGTGATAGGTACAGGCAGTTATAGGGTGAGGGGTCATGTAATAGGGCAGTTATAGGGTGAGGGGTCATGTAATAGGGCAGTGATAGGTACAGGCAGTTATAGGGTGAGGGGTCATGTAATAGGGCAGTTATAGGGTGAGGGGTCATGTAATAGGGCAGTGATAGGTACAGGCAGTTATAGGGTGAGGGGTCATGTAATAGGGCAGTGATAGGTACAGGCAGTTATAGGGTGAGGGGTCATGTAATAGGGCAGTGATAGGTACAGGCAGTTATAGGGTGAGGGGTCATGTAATAGGGCAGTGATAGGTACAGGCAATTATAGGGTGAGGGGTCATGTAATAGGACAGTGATAGGTACAGGCAGTTATAGGGTGAGGGGTCATGTAATAGGACAGTGATAGGTACAGGCAGTTATTGGGTGAGGGGTCATGTAATAGGGCAGTGATAGGTACAGGCAATTATAGGGTGAGGGGTTATGTAATAGTGCAGTGATAGGTACAGGCAGTTATAAGGTGAGGGGTCATGTAATAGGACAGTGATAGGTGCAGGCAGTTATAGGGTGAGGGGTTATGTAATAGGGCAATGATAGGTACAGACAGTTATAGGGTGAGGGGTCATGTAATAGGGCAGTGATAGGTACAGGGCAGTTATAAGGTGAGGGGTCATGTAATAAAGCAGTTATAGGGTGAGGGGTTATGTTATAGGATAGTAATAGGTACAGGACAGTTATAGGGTGAGGGGTCATGTAACAGGGCAGCGATAGGTACAGGCAGTTATAGGGTGAGGGGTTATGTAATAGTGCGGTGATAGGTACAGGCAGTTATAGGGTGAGGGGTCATGTAACAGGGCAGCGATAGGTACAGACAGTTAAAGGGTGAGGGGTCATGTAATAGGGCAGTGATAGGTACAGGGTAGTTATAGGGTGAGGGGCCATGTAATAGGGCAGTGATAGGTACAGGCAGTTAAAAGGTGAGGGGCCATGTAATAGGGCAGTGATAGGTACAGGCAGTTAAAGGGTGAGGGGTCAAGTAATAGGGCAGTGATAGGTACAGGGCAGTTATAGGGTGAGGGGTCATGTAATAGGGCAGTGATAGGTACAGACAGTTATAGGATAAGGGGTCATGTAATAAGGCAGTTATAGGTACAGGCAGTTATTGGGTGAGGGGTTATGTAATATGGCAGTGATAGGTACAGACAGTTATAGGGTGAGGGGTCATGTAATAGGGCAGTGATAGGGTGAGGGGTTATGTAAGAGGACAGTAATAGGTACAGGCAGTTATAGGATGAGGGATCATGTAATAGGGCAGTGATAGGTACAGGCAGTTATAGGATGAGGGATCATGTAATAGGGCAGTGATAGGTACAGGCAGTTATAGGGTGAGGGGTCATGTAATAGGACAGTGATAGGTACAGGCAGTTATAGGGTGAGGGGTCATGTAATAGGGCAGTTATAGGGTGAGGGGTCATGTAATAGGGCAGTGATAGGTACAGGCAGTTATAGGGTGAGGGGTCATGTAATAGGGCAGTTATAGGGTGAGGGGTCATGTAATAGGGCAGTGATAGGTACAGGCAGTTATAGGGTGAGGGGTCATGTAATAGGGCAGTGATAGGTACAGGCAGTTATAGGGTGAGGGGTCATGTAATAGGGCAGTGATAGGTACAGGCAGTTATAGGGTGAGGGGTCATGTAATAGGGCAGTGATAGGTACAGGCAATTATAGGGTGAGGGGTCATGTAATAGGACAGTGATAGGTACAGGCAGTTATAGGGTGAGGGGTCATGTAATAGGACAGTGATAGGTACAGGCAGTTATTGGGTGAGGGGTCATGTAATAGGGCAGTGATAGGTACAGGCAATTATAGGGTGAGGGGTTATGTAATAGTGCAGTGATAGGTACAGGCAGTTATAAGGTGAGGGGTCATGTAATAGGACAGTGATAGGTGCAGGCAGTTATAGGGTGAGGGGTTATGTAATAGGGCAATGATAGGTACAGACAGTTATAGGGTGAAGGGTCATGTAATAGGGCAGTGATAGGTACAGACAGTTATAGGGTGAAGGGTCATGTAATAGGGCAATGATAGGTACAGACAGTTATAGGGTGAGGGGTCATGTAATAGGGCAGTTATAGGTACAGGCAGTTATAGGGTGAAGGGTTATGTAATAGTGCAGTGATAGGTACAGGGCAGTTGTAGGGTGAGAGGTTATGTAATAGTGCAGTGATAGGTACAGGGCAGTTGTAGGGTGAGGGGTCATGTAATAGGGCAGTGATAGGTACAGGCAGTTATAGGGTGAGGGGTCATGTAATAGGGCAGTGATAGGTACAGGCAGTTATAGGGTGAGAGGTCATGTAATAGGGCAGTGATAGGTACAGGCAGTTATAGGGTGAGGGGTCATGTAATAGGGCAGTGATAGGTACAGGCAATTATAGGGTGAGGGGTCATGTAATAGGACAGTGATAGGTACAAGCAGTTGTAGGGTGAGAGGTTATGTAATAGTGCAGTGATAGGTACAGGGCAGTTGTAGGGTGAGAGGTGTTACGGTTGCCTCCAGGCTGGCTGGAAGTTGGACCGTAGAAAAGGATGCTCCTAGCGCTCACCAAAGGAGCAGCAGCACCGTGGACATTCTATAACTGCTGCGTAGCCACCATAAGTAATTCAGACTCTATGAACCACCGCTGCTGGGCTGGTATCTCGCCGTCTGCTCTGCGCCCTGGACCTATGACCAGGCTCCAGTAGGTGAACCTCTTCCTTCTGTAGCAATCCCTGTAGCTAAGGGAGTATGAAGAGCATAGCAATCCCTGTAGTGATTATAAGCTGTCCCCTACAAACATGAGTCAAAGCTGCAAGTTAGAGGGTCAAAAATAGGTCTGATGTGCTGGAGCACACAGCCTCCTTTTTATTGAGGTTACATGCAAACAGGACACTCTCAGGGGGAGGCATAAAATCCCCCATCACACATTTGATATTAGATAGAGAGACACTCCCTTTGACAGGCCACAACATTTACTTCAGCAGATAACATTACACACAATAAAACAATGCAGTCCACCTTATCAATACTAGTCTGATTAGACAATGGGAAAGTTGATCACTAAACCTAATTAGAGCTAATCCCAGCAGACTTGTATTTAGAATAGGTTTCTTGAAGCTGAACAAAATTTAACTCTTAATGGCACACAATGAAACTGAACCAAGTGGGAGAAAGCCAGGGACAAGTCATTTCACAGGTCTGGGGACATAGTCTTAAAGGGGGCATTGTTCACCAAAGTCACAATATGTCCCCAGACGGTTCCCAAAGGGCCACACACACCCAACAAAAGTCAATATACTCTCAGGGGCACAATCTTCCAGGGGCCATAGTCATGAGGAAGGAGGCTGGCAAATAGGCTTCTCCAAAATCCAGGGAAGCAGGGCAACCTTCCATTTAAAGGGCCAGTCACAAATAGCAGTTTGTAACATATCTCCCCTTTTGGAGTGAGACTAACAAGGCACCTGACCTTCTGTCGGTCAGTGCCTAAGTTAGTCTCGCAACCCACCCACAAATAAACACTAGCAGCAAAGCAGCCCCCCCACAACAAGTAGCATTGGCCTGTAGGTTCCAGGTTATAGGATAAAAGTGTAGCATCCTCTGCCTTCCTGGCGCAGTTGGGCAAATAGCTGATGGTACTTGGGGGGCAGAGGCCAGCAGCACTCTGCCCTGGTGCCAGCGCTTCTGCTGGGGTGAGGGGTTTGCAGGCCAGTCCTGTAACAAGGGGGTCTGTAGGGCAGAGGCCAGCAGCGCTCTGTCCTGATGCCAGCTCTTCTGCTGGGGGAATTGGGGCATAGTCCTGCCCGGTGGCAAAGGGAACGTGGGGGTCAGTGGGGGTTAACATCTCCACTGTTAACCCTGGGCCCAAGTTAGGAGTTAGCTGGGGAGGGGGAGATTGGCTTACCTCCTCCTCCTGATACTCCGGCGGCCGTTGGGAAGGGAGGTCGATGCTCTCCTCTTCCTGTGGAACATGCTGCGGCTGGGGAGAGAGACCGGTTGTCTCCTCTCCCTGGAAGGCACACTCCGGCTGGGGAGGGAGGTCGATGCTCTCCCCTCCCTGTAGCTGGGTCTGTCGCTGGGGATCTGGGCCGCCTGCCCAGCATCCCTGTAGGGCCGGTAGAGAGACTGCGGTCCCATCTCCACCTGCCTGCTGGGGGTCCTCCCAGGACCAGTCTATGAGGCCTGCTGCCTCTGGTATCTCTGGTTGGGGTTGGGGAAGGAGACCGGTTGTCTCTTCCCTCTGCACAGTATACTGCCGCTGGGGAGGGAGGTCGCTGCTCTCCTCTCCCTGTGGAACATGCTGCGGCTGGGGAGAGAGACCAGGTGTCCATACCCTCAAACTCCACAGTTGGCGCTCAAAGGCTCGTGCCGCTTTGTTCTCCGTATCCAATTCCCGGATGATGCGACTGACTACCTCCTGCGCAGGGTCTGGACCATATCGGACTAGCCGCCTCTTTACCTCTGGAACGAAATCCGCGCCCTCATAGCGACGGATCCGGTTGAGGTGCTCTTCACATGGTTCTGACCAGTATCTTGTCAGCTCCATGCTGCTGTAGGTAGGGACGCTGCGCAGTGGCTAGCGTTGCCCTCAATTACTCTCCTACGATACCAGTGCTGTTGTGGTGCTGCTCCTTGCGCTAGGACGCCAATCCCACCGCTGCCGCCAAATGTTACGGTTGCCTCCAGGCTGGCTGGAAGTTGGACCGTAGAAAAGGATGCTCCTAGCGCTCACCAAAGGAGCAGCAGCACCGTGGACATTCTATAACTGCTGCATAGCCACCATAAGTAATTCAGACTCTATGAACCAGCGCTGCTGGGCTGGTATCTCGCCGTCTGCTCTGCGCCCTGGACCTATGACCAGGCTCCAGTAGGTGAACCTCTTCCTTCTGTAGCAATCCCTGTAGCTAAGGGAGTATGAAGAGCATAGCAATCCCTGTAGTGATTATAAGCTGTCCCCTACAAACATGAGTCAAAGCTGCAAGTTAGAGGGTCAAAAATAGGTCTGATGTGCTGGAGCACACAGCCTCCTTTTTATTGAGGTTACATGCAAACAGGACACTCTCAGGGGGAGGCATAAAATCCCCCATCACACATTTGATATTAGATAGAGAGACACTCCCTTTGACAGGCCACAACATTTACTTCAGCAGATAACATTACACACAATAAAAGAATGCAGTCCACCTTATCAATACTAGTCTGATTAGACAATGGGAAAGTTGATCACTAAACCTAATTAGAGCTAATCCCAGCAGACTTGTATTTAGAATAGGTTTCTTGAAGCTGAACAAAATTTAACTCTTAATGGCACACAATGAAACTGAACCAAGTGGGAGAAAGCCAGGGACAAGTCATTTCACAGGTCTGGGGACATAGTCTTAAAGGGGGCATTGTTCACCAAAGTCACAATATGTCCCCAGACGGTTCCCAAAGGGCCACACACACCCAACAAAAGTCAATATACTCTCAGGGGCACAATCTTCCAGGGGCCATAGTCATGAGGAAAGAGGCTGGCAAATAGGCTTCTCCAAAATCCAGGGAAGCAGGGCAACCTTCCATTTAAAGGGCCAGTCACAAATAGCAGTTTGTAACAAGAGGTTATGTAATAGTGCAGTGATAGGTACAGGGCAGTTGTAGGGTGAGAGGTTATGTAATAGGGCAGTGATAGGTACAGACAGTTATAGGGTGAAGGGTCATGTAATAGGGCAGAGATAGGTACATAGAGTTATAGGGTGAAGGGTCATGTAATAGGGCAGTGATAGGTACAGACAGTTATAGGGTGAGGGGTTATGTAATCGGTCAGTGATAGGTACAGACAGTTATAGGGTGAGGGGTTATGTAATAGGTCAGTGATAGGTACAGACAGTTATAGGGTGAGGGGTCATGTAATAGGTCAGTGATAGGTACAGACAGTTATAGGGTGAGGGGTCATGTAATAGGGCAGTGATAGGTACAGACAGTTATAGGGTGAGGGGTCATGTAATAGGGCAGTGATAGGTACAGACAGTTATAGGGTGAGGGGTTATGTAATAGGTCAGTGATAGGTACAGACAGTTATAGGGTGAAGGGTCATGTAATAGGGCAGTGATAGGTACAGACAGTTATAGGGTGAGGGGTTATGTAATAGGTCAGTGATAGGTACAGACAGTTATAGGGTGAAGGGTCATGTAATAGGGCAGTGATAGGTACATACAGTTATAGGGTGAAGGGTCATGTAATAGGGCAGTGATAGGTACAGACAGTTATAGGGTGAGGGGTTATGTAATAGGGCAGTGATAGGTATAGACAGTTATAGAGTGAGGGGTCATGTAATAGGGCAATGATAGGTGAAGCGCAGTTATAGGCTGAGGGGTCATGTAATAGGGCAGTGATAGGTACAGGGCAGTTATAGGGTGAGGGGTCATGTAATAAGGCAGTGATAGGTACAGGGCAACTATAGAGCGAGGGGTCATGTAACAGGGCAGTGATAGGTACAGGCAGTTATAGGATGAGGGGTCATGTCATAGGGCAGCGATAGGTACAGGGCTGTTATAGGATGAGGGGTTATGTAATAGGGAATGATAGGTACAGGGCAGTTATTGGGTGAGGGGTCATGTTATAGGGTAGAGATAGGTACAGGGCAGTTATAGGGTGAGGGGTCATGCAATAGGGCAGTGATTGGTACAGGGCAGTTATAGGGCAGCGATAGGTACATTTATTGGGTAAGGGGTCATGTAATAGGGCAGTGATAGGTACAGGCAGTTATAGGGTGAGGGGTCATGTAATAGGGCAGTGTCAGGGTTTTTTTCCCTGCTATGTTTGCCATGTGCTGCTGGCAGCCATTTTACTCACCTCTCTTGCTGACTCTGGTGCATACTGTGTGATGCTGCTCATTTCCTGCATGCCCTTTTATGGCCAGACTGGTGTACATCATCCGTGTGAGACAGGATGCAGTCTCAGAATTGTGATGTCATCACTTATTATTTAAAGGGCCTCTGTTCAGTATGCTTTGCCCTTGCATTGTCTCAGACCTGTTTGTGAGAGCTCCTGTGTATTACCTGGCTGTCTGACGTCCCTCCTGGTTCCTTATCCCTGGCTTGTTCCTGACTCTACTGTTCTCCTTGTTCCTGATTCTGGCTCGTCTGACTATTCGCTTTGGCTCCTGACACAGCTCACCTGACTACCAGCTCTGGTTTTGATTCCTGGCTTGTTATTTGACTTGTGGACTTTTTATAATTTTTTGCTATTAATAAAGCTGTGATTATTGTTGCACTTCTTGTCTCAGTCTGATTAATGGCACCCTGACATTATGCAAGGGCCATGAATCCTGATGGTGCTAATAATCCACCTTTACCTGCCATAATTTCCAAGATGGATGAACAAGACCGCTTGGATCAATTTGCACTGGCCCTGCAAACCCTGCTGACTCGCACTGCACATTTGGACGAAAGTGTCCCGCAAGTTATGGCTGCTCCTGTTTCCACTGCTGCACCTAGTCCTACCAGGAGAATGTCCGGTTCTGCACCTCTACCTCAGCAATATGGAGGCAATCCTATTCAGTGCAGAGGGTTTTTGAACCAGGTTGGCATTTACTTTGAGATGTTACCTCAGGCGTTTCAATCTGACAGAGCTAAGGTGGGATATCTCATCTCGTTACTCTCTGACACAGCTCTTGCCTGGGCTAATCCCTTGTGGGAGACTAATAAACCTGTGATTTCAAATTACCCTGAATTTATGGCCTCCTTTCGAAGAGTATTTGATGTTTCGGCTCGCTCCTCCTCTGCTGCTAAGAGACTCATGTCCATTCAGCAAGGTACAAGATCTGTTGCTCAGTATGCCATTGAGTTCCGTACGCTTGGTGCAGAGGTAGGTTGGAACAATGAAGACCTTGTTGCCGCCTTCTTTCATGGGCTCACTGATGCGATTAAAGATGAAGTTGCTGCCAGAGATTTACCAGAAGATCTCGAGTCATTGGTGTCTTTTTTTATACTAATTGACATCATACTAAGTGAGAGGCCCTCTTTCAAGGAGCGCTTGTGGGAAGCCTCCTGTTCCGTTGTCTCCTATGTGTTCATTCCCACCCATGCCTCCCTCTCCTCCCATGCCTTCTGGTCCCGAGTCACCAGGTACTGCTGAGCGGATGCAGTTGGGATTCATGCGTCTCTCTGTGGTGGAGAGGGCCTTTAGGAGGAGGGAGGGGCTCTGCCTCTATTGTGGGTTACAGGGCCACCTTTTGAAATCTTGTCCTACACGGCTGGGAAACGCTCACACCTAAGGTCCTGTCAGGGGCAGACCTTGGGTGGTTTATCCTCGTCCCTGGAACCGCTAAAGGAGAAACCTTTGGTCACGGTTGTCCTTTCCTGGGTGGACTCCTCCATAGTCACCCAGGCTCTTGTTGACTCCGGTGCTGCAGGCTATTTCATTGACAGTGCTTTTGTATCAAAGCACTCCATTCCTGTTTTGCCTCGGTCAGTTCCACTTGCTATTGAGGCCATTGATGGCAGGCCCCTTCAGCGCGCACTTGTTACTCACGAAACTGCTCCGTTATCCATACATAGGCCAAATGGCATTACAAGATACTCATAATGCCCGCTCCTGGTGTTAAAGGCTGTTTTCCATTCATGACCCTCCTTGATCCTAATGAGATTGTACGCTCCTCTCAAATCAAGTTTAGTAAAGACCGTAGCTCCCTTGAGGCGGTCAAAGAGTTCCGTAATGAGTGGAATAGGGTAAGCATTCTAAAATGGTAAGACAGAGGGTAAACCCAGCCCGAGGAGGAATGGCTCCGGGTTGCAGGTCTATGGCACAATCGTAAGACCATTGAGGAGGCAACGTACCAGCACGCACCTTGTCAAAAACATCTAGGAACTCTTGGTACTCCTCTGGCAATTGAGATACCAAAGAAGTGCACAGAATAAGACTCCTCAACGTCTTCCTGTAGGTCTTCTTCAACCTATTGCTAATGGTGAGCGTCCTTGGACACATCTTTCCATGGACTTCATTGTCGAGCTCCCTGTTTCCAATGGCAATACTGTTATCCTTATGGTGGTTGACCGTTTTTCTAAAATGTCACATTGCATTCCCTTGAAGAAGTTGCCTACCGCTCAGGAGCTTGCTTCAATTTTTGCCCAGGAGGTCTTCTGTTTACATGGGTTACCCAAGGAGATAGTGTCGGACCGGGGTAGCCAGTTTGTCTCCAGATTTTGGTGTTCCTTTTGTGCTCAAATGGGAATCTAGCATTCCTTCTCCTCTGCATATCACCCTCAATCCAATGGGGCTGCAGAACGGTCTAATCAAGCTCTGGAACAGTTCCTCCATTGCTATATCTCAGATCACCCCAATAATTGGTCTGAACTGTTACCTTGGGCAGAGTTTGCTCGTAATAGTGCTATTAATGCTTCCTCCAAGTTATCCCTGTTCATGGCGAATTATGTGTTTCAACCATCCTTGCTCCCCGATTCATTCATGTCTCAGGGTATTCCAGCTTTGGAGGAGCATCTCCAGCAACTCCGTTCCACGTGGGTGCAGATTCAGGATTGCCTTCATCGTTCTATACACCGCCAAAAGTTCCAAGCTGATCTTAGGCGTCTGCCCGCACCTTCCTACCAGGTTGGTGAGGGAGTTTGGCTGTCATCCCGCAACTTCAACCTTCGTGTGCCTTCCAATAAACTGGCTCCCCGTTATGTTGGTCCTTTTTGAATACTCCGACGGGTCAATACTGTGGCCTACGCTCTTGACCTTCCTCCTGCAATGCGCATCTCCAATGTTTTTCATGTCTCCCTCTTGAAACCACTGGTTTGTAATTGGTTTACCACTGTGTTGCCTCATCCCTGTCCGATCTTTGTTGACAACCATGAGGAGTATGAGGTCAGCAGCATTATTGACTCTCGTATGTCCAGGGGCCGCATACAGTATTTGGTTCACTGGAGGGGCTACGGTCCGGAGGAGCGTTCATGGGTTCCCTCCTCTTATGTTCATGCTCCTCTCTGTTTCCCCAATAAGCCTTTTGTCCTCCAGCAGGGGAGGGGTCGTTGAGGGGAGGGTACTGTCAGGGTTTTTTTCCCTGCTTTGTTTGCCATGTGCTGCTGGCAGCCATTTTACTCACCTCTCTTGCTGACTCTGGTGCATACTGTGTGCTGCTGCTCATTTCCTGCACTTCCTTTTATGGCCAGACTGGTGTACATCATCCGTGTGAGACATGATGCAGTCTCAGAATTGTGATGTCATCACTTATTATTTAAAGGGCCTCTGTTCAGTATGATTTGCCCTTGCGTTGTCTCAGACCTGTTTTTGAGAGCTCCTGTGTATTACCTGGCTGGCTGACGTCCCTCCTGGTTCCTGATCCCTGGCTTGTTCCTGACTCTGCTGTTCTCCTTGTTCCTGATTCCGGATCGTCTGACTATTCGCTTTGGCTCCTGACTCGGCTCGTCTGACTACCAGCTCTGGTTTTGAATCCTGGTTTGTTATTTGACTTGTGGACTTTTTATTATTTTTTGCTATTAATAAAGGTGTGATTATTTTTGCACTTCTCGTCTCAGTCTGATTCCTGGCACCCTGACAGGCAGTTATAGGTACAGGCAGTTATTGGGTGAGGGGTCATGTAATAGGGCAGTGATAGGTACAGACAGTTATAGGGTGAGGGGTCATGTAATAAGGCAGTGATAGGTAAAGGGCAATTATAGAGTGAGGGGTCATGGAATAGGGCAGTAATAGGTACAGACAGTTATAGGCTGAGGGGTCATGTAATAGGGCAGTGATAGGTACAGGGCAGTTATAAGGGGAGGGGCCATGTTATAGGACATTAATAGGTACAGGGCAGTTATAGGGTGAGTGGTCATATAATAGGGCAGTTATAGATACAGACAGTTATAGGGTGAGGGGTCATGTAATAGGGCAGTGATAGGTACAGGGCAGTTATAGGGTGAGGGGTCAGGTGTTAGGGCAGAGATAGGTAGAGGTAGTTATAGGGTAAGGGGTCATGTAATAGGGGAGTGATAGGTACAGGCAGTTAGAGGGTGAGGGGTCAAGTAATAGGGCAGAGATAGGTACAGGGTAGTTATAGGGTGAGGGGTCAGGTAATAGGGCAGAGATAGGCACAGGGCAGTTATAGGGTGAGGGGTCAGGTAATAGGGCAGAGATAGGCACAGGGCAGTTATAGGGTGAGGGGTCAGGTAATAGGGCAGAGATAGGTACAGGGTAGTTATAGGGTGAGGGGTCAGGTAATAGGGCAGAGATAGGCACAGGGCAGTTATAGGGTGAGGGGTCAGGTAATAGGGCAGAGATAGGTACAGGGCAGTTATTGGGTGAGGAGTCAGGTAATAGGTCAGGGATAGGTACAGGCAGTTATAGGGTGAGGGGTCATGTAATAGGTGAGTTATAGATACAGGCAGGTATAGGGTGACTGGTCATATAATAGGGCAGTTATAGGTACAGACAGTTATAGGGTGAGAGGTCAGGTAATAGGGCAGAGATAGGTACATGGTAGTTATAGGCAGGAAGTAATGTTGCCATGAGGCAAAGTTGTGTGACCCAGGGGGGCAATAAGTGACAGATAAGGGTGGAAATAAACTGTGTGCTGGTTACCTGTTACTGCATAAGATGAACAAGTAAACATCACAAGCATCAGAAAAACACCTCTCATTCTGAAGAATCTGAAACAGCAATTTTCAGCAGAAAAAATAAATAAATTAGCTGCACAGAACAGCAGCAAAGTAGACATTAGATACAGATCTATAGTACACACTAACAGTACACAGAGCCTGTACACACTAACAGCATACAGAGCTTGTGCACACTGACAGCACACAGAGCCTGTACACACTAACAGTACACAGAGCCTGTACACACTAACAGCATACAGAGCTTGTGCACACTGACAGCACACAGAGCCTGTACACACTAACAGCACACAGAGTCTGTACACACTAACAGCACACAGAGTCTGTACACACTAACAGCACACAGAGCCTGTACACACTAACAGCATACAGAGCTTGTGCACACTGACAGCACACAGAGCCTGTACACATTAACAGCACACAGAGCTTGTGCACACTAACAGCACACAGAGTCTGTACACACTAACAGCACACAGAGTCTGTACACACTAACAGCACACAGAGTCTGTACACACTAACAGCACACAGAGTCTGTACACACTAACAGTACACAGAGCCTGTACACACTAACAGCATACAGAGCTTGTGCACACTGACAGCACACAGAGCCTGTACACATTAACAGCACACAGAGCTTGTGCACACTAACAGCACACAGAGCCTGTGCACACTAACAGCACACAGAGCTTGTACACACTAACAGCACACAGAGCTTGTGCACACTAACAGCACACAGAGCCTGTACACACTAACAGCACACAGAGCCTGTACACACTAACAGCACACAGAGCTTGTGCACACTAACAGCACACAGAGCCTGTACACATTAACAGCACACAGAGCTTGTGCACACTAACAGCACACAGAGTCTGTACACACTAACAGCACACAGAGTCTGTACATACTAACAGCACACAGAGTCTGTACACACTTACAGCACACAGAGTCTGTACACACTAACAGCACACAGAGTCTGTACATACTAACAGCACACAGAGTCTGTACACACTAACAGCACACAGAGTCTATACACACTAACAGCACACAGAGTCTGTACACACTAACAGCACACCGAGTTTGTACACACTAACAGCACACAGAGTCTGTACACACTAACAGCACACAGAGTCTGTACACACTAACAGCACACAGAGTCTGTTCACACTAACAGCACACAGTCTGTACACACTAACAGCACACAGAGTCTGTACACACTAACAGCACACAGAGTCTGTACACACAGTACACAAAGACAGTTTACGCACAGTACACAGAGACAGTTGACACACAGTACACAGAGACAGTTTACGCACAGTCACAGTACACAGAGAGACAGTTTACACACAGTACACAGAAACAGTTTACACACAGTACACAGAGACAGTTTACACACAGTGACAGTACGCAGAGACAGTTTACACACAGTACAAAGAGACAGTTTACACACAATCACAGAGACAGTTTACGCACAGTCACATTACACAGAGACAGTTTACACACAGTACAAAGAGACAGTTTACACACAATCACAGAGACAGTTTACGCAGGCACAGTACACAGAGACAGTTTACACACAGTACACAGAGACAGTTTACACACAGTACACAGAGACAGTTTACACAGTACACAGAGACAGTTTACGCACAGTGACAGTATACAGAGACAGTTTGCGCACAGTCACAGTACACAGAGAAAGTATACACACAGTACACAGAGACAGTTTACACAGTTCACAGAGACAGCTTACACACAGTCACAGCACACAGAGACAGTTTATGCACAGTACACAGAGATAGTTTACACACAGTTACAGTACACAGAGACTGTTTATACATAGTCACAGTACACAGATACAGTTTACGCACAGTAGATGGAGACAGTTTACACACAGTACACAGAGACAGTTTACACACAGTACACGGAGACAGTTTACACACAGTACACAAAGACAGTTTACACACAGTACACAGAGACAGTTTACACACAGTACACTGAGATATTTTACACACAGTACACAGAGACAGTTTACACACAGTACACAGAGACAGTTTACACAGAGTATCACAGAGATAGTTTACACACAGTCACAGTACACAGAGACAGTTTACACACAGTCACAGTACAGAGACAGTTTACACACAGTACACAGAGACAGTTTACACACAGTACACAGAGATAGTTTACACACAGTACACAGAGACAGTTTACACACAGTACACAGAGACAGTTTACACACAGTCACAGTACACAGAGACAGTTTACACACAGTCACAGTACCCAGAGACAGTTTACACACAGTACACAGAGACAGTTTACACACAGTCACAGTACACAGAGACAGTTTACACACAGTCCCAGTACACAGAGACAGTTTACACACAGTACACAGAGACAGTCAGGGGCAAAACTACAGGGGGTGCAGAGGTCGCAATTGCATTTTTTTTAAAAAAAATTTATGTGACAGACCCTTCTGTCAGAACTGAAGGAGTTAACTTTGTTCAGCTTTAAGAAGCTATTTTCTAAATACAAGGTTACTGGCATCAGCTATTGTGTACTGTGATTAAGTTTAGTGATAAACATTCCCATTGTTTAATCACCTCCAGAGTCAGACTGCTAGTTGATAAGATGGACTACATTGTTTTCTTGTGTATAAATTGTTATCTGCTTAAGTAATGTAATTCTATTGTGGCATGTCAAAGGGCGTTTGCTCTCTATCTAATGTACAATATTCTTTCAACCCCCCAGCTGGGGTCAGACCTGCATTCTTTTTCAAACCTTCAAATGTGGAGCCTGGTCTCATGTTTGAGGAGGGGAATTAGCTGGGTTGTGAGTTGTTGATCTCACATTCAGGGCATCATCCATCTGGTATTAACCCTTGGTATCCTGTTGGTACCGTAACAATTGGTGGCAGCGGTGGGATGATCCTTATCGCCCAGAAGAGCAACTACACAAGCCAGTAACCTCAGGAAGAGGGGGATTATTACAATACTGACTAAGATGGAAGGAGTACCAGGGACCGGTTAAAATAAGACTGGCACATTATGGCCCCAACCCATCTGCGGAAATTATCGACCGGGTTATAGCAGCTGTGGAGGCCAACCTACTTCGCCAAAGCGGCGCTGCAGCAGCCCAAGTCACAGCAACCCCAGTGGAAAAGGGAAAAGTAAATTCTGCAGCTTTTAAAAACTTCCTGGAAACAGAAGGAGAGATTGATGGGTACCTTGAGGATTTTGAGAGGCAATGTGCACTACACAAGGTACCCGCAGAGGACTGGGTCACGATATTATCCGGAAAATTATCCAGCCGGGCCAGTGAGGCTTTTCGGGCCATTCCAGATGAGGAAGTCGGGGATTATAATACTGTAAAAGAGGCTCTGCTCTCCAGGTATGCGGTTACACCGGAGGCATACCGGAGGCGGTTCAGAGACACTGTTAAATTGGCTGGTGATTCCTACGTTGAGTGGGCATGTAAGGTGCATCGCACAGCAGCTCACTGGATGGCGGGGTGCCAAGCCGTATCTGGGGAAGAGGTGCTGCAGCTATTCCTGTTGGAACATTGCTTTGACAAGTTATCAGCAGGAGTTAGACAGTGGGTTCGGGACCGTAAACCCTCCACTCTGCATGAAGCTGTTTGCTTGGCAGATGAGTATACGGATGCCCGCAAACTGGACACTGCTACCACTAAGCCCCCTGCCAGAGTGGAGTACAGACCCCCAGTCACCCCAGCAGCTGCCAGTTACCAACCCCGGTGCACTGCTATACCACACGGCCTCTGGCCACGAACTACCCTCAGAGAGCCCGGTTCAATTCGCGGGGCTACTCACAACCTATTCGGTGCTTTGGATGTAAGCAACTAGGGCACAAAAGAACAGAGTGTCCCCTAAACGCAGCGAACCAAGCACAGTCCTGGAGAAGACCCGCCGGCGGAATCCCACGTAACCCTCAGCCTGCGGCCCACTACGTAGAGGAGCAAGAATGCTGGGGCATCCTACATGAAGCAGACCCCATGCAAGCTGCCCACCGGAATAACCGGCAACTGGTTAAAGTGAATGGGAAGGAGTTCAGTGGTCTACGGGATACTGGTGCTACCATGACCTTGCTTCAAAAGAACTTGGTGTCTGAGAAACAGCACACTGGAGACACTGTGGCTGTGAGGGTAGCAGGGGGCGCTGTGTTCCGCCTACCTGTTGCCCAGGTACATTTGGATTGGGGAGGGGGCGCTAGACCTGTGAATGTGGGGGTCAAGAAGGACTTACCTGCTGATGTTCTCCTTGGAAATAACTTGGCCCCCCTTGTTTCTGCCTATGCTCCCATGGGTCCCACCAATGTTAACCCTGTGACTACCCGTGCCCAGATCCATGCCGCAGAGACTGACCCCCCTGCTGCTAAGCCCCAGGACGCTGAGCTCAGTAAATCTCTATCCGCTATTGATACGTGGAAGTCCCGTTACAATGCGCTGATGAAAGAGAAGAGGGGCGCAGAGGAGAAAGCACGTTTAGAACGGGAATCTCTGCTAGACAAGCTGCACCGACAGACTGCAGAAAACACCAGCTTGAGAGTGGAACATGAAACATTAAAGACAAACTTAGTGACACTGGAGGAGAAGCTGACGCTGGCTCATAGTGAGGTGCAGCAACTCAAGGGCACCCTATGTCAGTATGAAGGGATTGTGGATACCTATAAAGAGCAGGTACAAAAACCAAGTAAAGAAGTAGATGATATTTTGAAGGACTGTTTAGCCCTAGTCGGGGCACTGAAGAGGTTGAACCCTTATTTATACGGACAGGGATTCTCTCTCATAACGGGAATACAGATGGATTGCCCCGGCAAACTGACATGCCTACCACCTCCTAGTCCGGTCATCCCCAGGTTGACCCGCCAAAGGGTCAAGCCGGGTCTGCCGGAGTGTTCCACAAGGGGGGAGCTATGTGACAGACCCTTCTGTCAGAACTGAAGGAGTTAACTTTGTTCAGCTTTAAGAAGCTATTTTCTAAATACAAGGTTGCTGGCATCAGCTATTGTGTACTGTGATTAAGTTTAGTGATAAACATTCCCATTGTTTAATTACCTCCAGAGTCAGACTGCTAGTTGATAAGATGGACTGCATTGTTTTCTTGTGTTTAAATTGTTATCTGCTTAAGTAATGTAATTCTATTGTGGCATGTCAAAGGGCGTTTGCTCTCTATCTAATGTACAATATTCTTTCAACCCCCCAGCTGGGGTCAGACCTGCATAAATACTAGGCATATAGCCTTTAATAAATGGCATTCTGTTTTAAACCTTCAAATGTGGAGCCTGGTCTCATGTTTGAGGAGGGGAATTAGCTGGGTTGTGAGTTGTTGATCTCACATTCAGGGCATCATCCATCTGGTATTAACCCTTGGTATCTTGTTGGTACCGTAACAATTTGTGGCAATCGACGGGAGGATCCTTATCGCCCAGAAGAGCAACTACACATCCAGACCGAATGGGAATACCATATGAAAGGCTAAAAAGAACTACCCTTAAAGACCTGCTAGAACAACAGGGCCAACAAACCAGTAACCTCAGGAAGAGGGAGATTATTACAAGACTGACCGAGATGGACGGAGTACCAGGGCACGAAGGAACCAATGAGCCCAGCATATCAGACAGAACCCCCGAAGAAGCAAGCTTTGACCGGGCGGTCAAAATAAGACTGGCACATTATGGCCCCAATCCATCTGCGGAAATTATCGACCGGGTCATAGCAGCTGTGGAGGCCAACCTACTTCGCCAAAGCGGCGCTGCAGCAGCCCAAGTCACAGCAACCCCAGTGGAAAAGAGAAAAGTGCATTTTACAGCTTTTAAAAACTTCCTGGAAACAGAAGGAGAGATTGATGGGTACCTTGCGGATTTTGAGAGGCAATGTGCACTACACCAGGTACCCGCAGAGGAATGGGTCATGATATTATCCGGAAAATTATCCGGCCGGGCCAGTGAGGCTTTTCGGGCCATTCCAGATGAGGAAGTCGGGGATTATAATACTGTAAAAGAGGCTCTGCTCTCCAGTTATGCGGTTACACCGGAGGCATACCGGAGGCGGTTCAGAGACACTGTTAAATTGGCTGGTGATTCCTACGTTGAGTGGGCATGTAAGGTGCACCGCACAGCAGCTCACTGGATGGCGGGCTGCCAAGCCGTATCTGGGGAAGAGGTGCTGCAGCTATTCCTGTTGGAACATTGCTTTGACAAGTTATCAGCAGGAGTTAGACAGTGGGTTCGGGACCGTAAACCCTCCACCCTGCATGAAGCTGCTCGCCTGGCAGATGAGTATACGGATGCCCGCAAACTGGATACTGCTACCACTAAGCCCCCTGCTAGAGTGGAGTACAGACCCCCAGTCACCCCAGCAGCTGCCAGTTACCAACCCCCAGTGCACCGCTATACCACACCCCCTTCAGCCCCGAACTACCCTCAGACAGCCCGGTTCACCTCACGGGATAACTCACAGCCTATTCGGTGCTTTGGATGTAAGCAACTAGGGCACAAAAGATCGGAGTGTCCCCTAAACACTGCGAACCAAGCACAGTCCTGGAGGAGACCCGCCAGCGGAATCCCACGTAACCCTTAGCCTGCTGCCCACTGCGTAGAGGGGGAAGAATGCTGGGGCATCCTACATGAAGCAGACCCTATGCAAGCTGTCCACCGGGATAACCGACAACAGCACCGGCAACTGGTTAAAGTGAATGGGAAGGAGGTCAGTGGTCTACGGGATACTGGCGCTACCATGACCTTGCTCCAAAAGAACTTGGTGTCCGAGAACCAGCACACCGGAGACACTGTGGCTGTGAGGGTGGCAGGGGGCACTGTGTTCCGCCTACCTGTTGCCTGGGTACATTTGGATTGGGGAGTGGGCGCTAGACATGTGAATGTGGGGGTCATGAAGGATTTACCAGCTGATGTTCTCCTTGGAAATGACTTGGCCCCCCTTGTTTCGGCCTACGCTCTCATGGGTCCCGCTGATGTTAACCCTGTGACTACCCGTGCCCAGACCCGTGCCGCCGAGACCGACCCACCTGCTGCTGAGACCCAGGTAAGACTCTCTTCCCCGACTTGTACCCTAGATCAGGCCCCCTTAGGCTGGGATACCCCAGAGACGTACGGGAGGGAAACCCGGGAGGATCCAACCCTTCAGAAGTACAGGGCTAGGGCAGATGCTGGAGAAGAGGGGGTAGATGGGGAACGTTATGAGTGGGTGGGGGATAGGCTATATAGAATCCCCAAACCTGCCCAGAAAAGTACTGCCCCTCCACAGAATCGGCAGCTGGTGGTGCCTGCGAAATACCGGCAAGAGATTCTGCGGATTGGGCACGATGTACCATTAGCTGGACATCTAGGGTCCCGCCGCACAGCTCATAGGATCACCCAGAATTTCTTCTGGCCCAATTTTAACCGAGATGTGCGGGTATATTGTAGTACTTGTGACACCTGTCAACGGGTGGGTAAGCGGGGGGATCACCCAAAAGCTAGGCTTATGTCTATGCCTGTCATTGGGGAACCCTTTTCCCGCATAGCCGTTGACATTGTGGGTCCACAGGCCAGGGCTAGTCCATCAGGTAAGAAGTATATTCTCACTGTGGTGGACTATGCCACTCGTTACCCAGAGGCAGTAGCACTGTCGAATATAGAGGCAGAGACAGTCGCTGACGACCTGGTTAAGGTTTTTACTAGGGTCGGGTTCCCTAAGGAGATTCTCTCTGATCAGGGGACCCAGTTTACCGCTGTGCTCACCCAGCAGCTGTGGAAGGTGTGCGGCATTAAACCATTGCTCAGTTCGCCTTATCACCCACAGACTAACGGTCTCTGCGAGCGCTTTAATGGCACCCTCAAGCAGATGCTGAGGACCTTTACTGACACTTGCAGAGACTGGGAACAATTCCTGCCTCATCTGCTATTTGCGTACAGAGAGGTGCCCCAGGAATCTACTGGGTTCTCTCCCTTTGAGTTACTCTATGGGAGAAGGGTCCGCGGCCCCCTGGATCTCATTAGAGGACACTGGGAGGGAGAGATAGAGCAGGAGGGGATCCCCATAGTGCCATATGTTCTGGAACTCCGGGACCGCATGGAGAAACTGTCCCTGATGGTAAGAGAGAATCTCCAGGTGGCCCAGGGGAGACAGAAGGGGTGGTACGATCGGGGTGCCCGGCAGCGGGTCTTCCAGGTTGGACAGAAAGTTTTGGTGCTCAAGCCTGTGAAGACCAACAAGATGCAAGCATCTTGGCAGGGCCCGTATAAGGTGTTATCTCAGGTGTGTGATACTACCTATATTATAGCCAGCTGTGCAGATGAGAGGATCCAGCGATCCTTTCATGTGAACATGCTGAAGGAGTATCAGGAGAGGCCAGAGGATGTAGCTGCAGTGTGTGCCCCTGCTGCAGACGACCCAGAGAATTTACCCCTACCCGACTTATTAGAGAAGGACCCCCAGACTGACCTCACTAGTCTTGTGCAGCTAGGGGACCGGTTAAACCCTACCGAGAGGGTACAGGCAAGACAGCTCCTGTGGGAG